>NW_028135545.1:0-204381 GCF_964662115.1 Mustela nivalis | reverse complement strand
GCTTTTAAAGATATCGACAATCATTATAACATAACGTGACTGATTGTTACCGCGCTCTTAACTGGGCAAACACTTGTTGGCTTCCAAGAAAAACTAACATAGTTGAAATGGTTCTAGTGGCCTTCTAGCACAGGGTATGATGGGGTAGGTATTCTAGCCACTGGCTGTGCAAGGCATGAGGCCTGTTAGTGATTCTATTTTTTCCTCTGCAGAATGGGTCTTTCTACATTCCAGGTCTTTTCTACCCCAATAAATAATGCGGCGATTCTCTCAGTGAGTTGTACTTTGGGTTTAAACAGCCAACTGTCTCTTAAAAAGGTCTTTTGTTTAAATTCCTTTAAAGAAAAGTCCTTTCAACAAATTTTTTTTATTTTTTATTTTTAAATCCCATATGTTTACTCTGATCATGGAACTTTGTCATTTTGACCATCTCTGCTGATTAAAATATTCTTTTTTTTTTTTAAGATTTTCTGTATTTATTTGACAGAGAGAGAAATCACAAGTAGGCGGAGAGTCAGGCAGAGAGAGATAGAAAAGCAGGCTCCTGCTGAGCAAAGAGCCCGATGAAGGGCTCAATCCCAGGACACTGAGATCATGGCCCGAGCCGAAGGCAGAGGCTAAATCCACTGAGCCACCCAGGCGCCCCTGATTAAAATATTCTTCATCATTAGCACCTACTGCTCTCCTCTCTTGGTGGTCTCTCCGGAAGGGGTCTTCTCTAGCTCTTCTAGCAGGAGATGGGCAGTTCCCAAATACCCCTGTTGCCAGACTAACCTTACCTATCCTGCAGGGTCAGGTAGGCCTGGCCCTTTATCTGTTGTTCTCCTCTGAGGGGTTAGTTTTTCATAGATACCGTGCTTTGCTTTTGTCAGGATTTACCCTGGATTATCAAAACCCTTTTCTTCTGCCAGTGAAGCCTAAGAAACTGTCCTAATGAGAAACCAGGAATTCAAACAGATCATATTTATCCTGAATGTTCTGTCCAAAATGAAAAATTCATTTCTGAGGTGCCTCAAGATCTCTGAGAAGGGAAGTTTCACCAACTCTGTCATGTAGGGGCATCAATTCCGATTCTGTGTCAATTTTACTACTTTCCCAGCTAGTAATTCTCTACCTCAGAAAGCCCACTGTCAACCGTTTTCTCTTTCAAAGGCAGTTGCTCTTAGAGTCTTCACATGGCACTTGGAGCCTGCTGGTCGTTGGCTACTGCCCTCTGTACCTTGGGTCTAACAGCTACAAGGCTTCAAGATGAGCACGTCTCTTGTTCTAGGACTTAATATAGTTTGGGGCACATGGTAAGCAATAATCACTTCTTTAGTTGATCCAAGTGTTGGATCTTTCTTAATTATTCTACTACCACAATTTACTTGTTCTAAGATTGGTCCCCCCCCCATTTTAATATCTCTTAAGGTGGCACTCACCTTGCACTTGATGACATATCCTACTTTAACTGACAGCATTTCTCTTTCTTAGTCGAACATAAACTATAGTGCATCTTACACTTGATGAAAGCTAGGATGCAATGAAATACTCTATTATGGTTACGATTCTGATATTTGAAATCCTCCGGTAGCTCCCTGTGCCCCCACAGTGTAGTACCTCACCTCCTCGCCATAGTATACAAACCTTCTCACCCCCAGTGTTAACCCCGGGGCTCAGCCTCCATCCCCAGGTGATGCTGCCAGATCAGCTGTCGGTTGTCATGAACTTGCTGTAGTTTCCCGAATGCACTGTGCTGCCTCCTGGCACTCTGACACTTGACACACTCATCCTCATTCTTCGCTTTGCCCTTGTCTATCACCTCCCCTGAAAATCTGTTCCTAAGTGGCTTTTCCCAGCTCCCACCTACCCTTGGCAGTCTATTATCTCCCTGTGGTAAAGCCTGTCACACTGCAGCATGGACATGCCCGTTGTCCCCCTGAGAAGAGAAAAGGGACAATGAGGGACCCAGCATTGGCAGCTCTAGTGCAGAGCCCCATGCCTGGCCTGCAGGAAATTCCAGATCATGAAGACAAACGGAGATCATCCTCTGGCTAAAACCAGCTCTTCTTTGCCTATCGCAGGATCTGGTCAATAAAGAGCAGCCAGTTATTATTGCTGTTTTTCTAGGGATTTTTACCCCATATATTTCCCAGGTCTCTACTCTTTTTGTGGCACTTTAATTCAGGCGTCAACCACTTCCTAGTCAGATCAGGTGAAATCATTTTCCTTCCCATACCCTCGATGTATTTCACATCTAGTAATTCTTTATTTAAAGATCTTATGTACCCATTTGACAGACAGATCACAAGTAGGTAGAGAGGGAGGCAGAGAGAGGGGGGGGAAGCAGGCTCCCCGCTGAGCAGAGAGCCCGATGTGGGGCTCCATCCCAGGACCCTGAAATCATGACCTGAGCCGAAGGCAGAGGCCTAAACCACTGAGCCACCCAGGAGCCCCCATATCTGGTAATTTTTAACCAACGTGGATTTGCTGCATCAAATAGTTCCTTCTTCTTCAAATATAAATATATAAATAAAGTGATCAAGTCACTCGCATGTCTTAGGAGAATGTCATACCTTTAGTAGCAAACTTGAAATCTTGGCCATTGGTTTTGATTTTTGTTTTGGTTAGATTTGGTTCGGTTTTTGTCATTTTAAAAATCCCTCCAGCCCTTGGCTCTGTCTGACCTGATTGCTTTCAGCTGTTTCTGCAACAAAATTGTCCCAGGAGCGAAAACTCTCATTGTTTACAGTGGCGCCCCCTTCTGAACACTTTGTTAATAAAAAGCTTTTTTGTTTGTTTGTTTGTTTTTCGGCTATGGTAAATGTGGAACAACAATGAGGTACTTCAAAGAGGTGAACCACAGATAAATTTCTCTAAGGGTGGGGTGAGGGTTACTCAAAAAGGAACTTGACAGGGCTTTTAAAGATATCGACAATCATTATAACATAACGTGACTGATTGTTACCGCGCTCTTAACTGGGCAAACACTTGTTGGCTTCCAAGAAAAACTAACATAGTTGAAATGGTTCTAGTGGCCTTCTAGCACAGGGTATGATGGGGTAGGTATTCTAGCCACTGGCTGTGCAAGGCATGAGGCCTGTTAGTGATTCTATTTTTTCCTCTGCAGAATGGGTCTTTCTACATTCCAGGTCCTTTCTACCCCAATAAATAATGCGGCGATTCTCTCAGTGAGTTGTACTTTGGGTTTAAACAGCCAACTGTCTCTTAAAAAGGTCTTTTGTTTAAATTCCTTTAAAGAAAAGTCCTTTCAAAAAAATTCTTTTATTTTTTATTTTTAAATCCCATATGTTTACTCTGATCATGGAACTTTGTCATTTTGACCATCTCTGCTGATTAAAATATTCTTTTTTTTTTTTTTAAAGATTTTCTGTATTTATTTGACAGAGAGAGAAATCACAAGTAGGCGGAGAGTCAGGCAGAGAGAGATAGAAAAGCAGGCTCCTGCTGAGCAAAGAGCCCGATGCGGGGCTCAATCCCAGGACACTGAGATCATGGCCCGAGCCGAAGGCAGAGGCTTAATCCACTGAGCCACCCAGGCGCCCCTGATTAAAATATTCTTCATCATTAGCACCTACTGCTCTCCTCTCTTGGTGGTCTCTCCGGAAGGGGTCTTCTCTAGCTCTTCTAGCAGGAGATGGGCAGTTCCCAAATACCCCTGTTGCCAGACTAACCTTACCTATCCTGCAGGGTCAGGTAGGCCTGGCCCTTTATCTGTTGTTCTCCTCTGAGGGGTTAGTTTTTCATAGATACCGTGCTTTGCTTTTGTCAGGATTTACCCTGGATTATCAAAACCCTTTTCTTCTGCCAGTGAAGCCTAAGAAACTGTCCTAATGAGAAACCAGGAATTCAAACAGATCATATTTATCCTGAATGTTCTGTCCAAAATGAAAAATTCATTTCTGAGGTGCCTCAAGATCTCTGAGAAGGGAAGTTTCACCAACTCTGTCATGTAGGGGCATCAATTCCGATTCTGTGTCAATTTTACTACTTTCCCAGCTAGTAATTCTCTACCTCAGAAAGCCCACTGTCAACCGTTTTCTCTTTCAAAGGCAGTTGCTCTTAGAGTCTTCACATGGCACTTGGAGCCTGCTGGTCGTTGGCTACTGCCCTCTGTACCTTGGGTCTAACAGCTGCAAGGCTTCAAGATGAGCACGTCTCTTGTTCTAGGACTTAATATAGTTTGGGGCACATGGTAAGCAATAATCACTTCTTTAGTTGATCCAAGTGTTGGATCTTTCTTAATTATTCTACTACCACAATTTACTTGTTCTAAGATTGGTCCCCCCCCCCCATTTTAATATCTTTAAGGTGGCACTCACCTTGCACTTGATGACATATCCTACTTTAACTGACAGCATTTCTCTTTCTTAGTCGAACATAAACTATAGTGCATCTTACACTTGATGAAAGCTAGGATGCAATGAAATACTCTATTATGGTTACGATTCTGATATTTGAAATCCTCCGGTAGCTCCCTGTGCCCCCACAGTGTAGTACCTCACCTCCTCGCCATAGTATACAAACCTTCTCACCCCCAGTGTTAACCCCGGGGCTCAGCCTCCATCCCCAGGTGATGCTGCCAGATCAGCTGTCGGTTGTCATGAACTTGCTGTAGTTTCCCGAATGCACTGTGCTGCCTCCTGGCACTCTGAAACTTGACACACTCATCCTCATTCTTCGCTTTGCCCTTGTCTATCACCTCCCCTGAAAATCTGTTCCTAAGTGGCTTTTCCCAGCTCCCACCTACCCTTGGCAGTCTATTATCTCCCTGTGGTAAAGCCTGTCACACTGCATCATGGACATGCCCGTTGTCCCCCTGAGAAGAGAAAAGGGACAATGAGGCACCCAGCATTGGCAGCTCTAGTGCAGAGCCCCATGCCTGGCTTGCAGGAAATGCCAGATCATGAAGACAAACGGAGATCATCCTCTGGCTAAAACCAGCTCTTCTTTGCCTATCGCAGGATCTGGTCAATAAAGAGCAGCCAGTTATTATTGCTGTTTTTCTAGGGATTTTTACCCCATATATTTCCCAGGTCTCTACTCTTTTTGTGGCACTTTAATTCAGGCTTCAACCACTTCTTAGTCAGATCAGGTGAAATCATTTTCCTTCCCATACCCTCGATGTATTTCACATCTAGTAATACTTTATTTAAAGATCTTATTTACCCATTTGACAGACAGATCACAAGTAGGTAGAGAGGGAGGCAGAGAGAGAGGGGGGAAGCAGGCTCCCCGCTGAGCAGAGAGCCCGATGTGGGGCTCCATCCCAGGACCCTGAAATCATGACCTGAGCCGAAGGCAGAGGCCTAAACCACTGAGCCACCCAGGAGCCCCCATATCTGGTAATTTTTAACCAACGTGGATTTGCTGCATCAAATAGTTCCTTCTTCTTCAAATATAAATATATAAATAAAGTGATCAAGTCACTCGCATGTCTTAGGAGAATGTCATACCTTTAGTAGCAAACTTGAAATCTTGGCCATTGGTTTTGATTTTTGTTTTGGTTAGATTTGGTTCGGTTTTTGTCATTTTAAAAATCCCTCCAGCCCTTGGCTCTGTCTGACCTGATTGCTTTCAGCTGTTTCTGCAACAAAATTGTCCCGGCAGCGAAAACTCTCATTGTTTACAGTGGCGCCCCCTTCTGAACACTTTGTTAATAAAAAGCTTTTTTTGTTTGTTTGTTTGTTTTTCGGCTATGGTAAATGTGGAACAACAATGAGGTACTTCAAAGAGGTGAACCACAGATAAATTTCTCTAAGGGTGGGGTGAGGGTTACTCAAAAAGGAACTTGACAAGGCTTTTAAAGATATCGACAATCATTATAACATAACGTGACTGATTGTTACCGCGCTCTTAACTGGGCAAACACTTGTTGGCTTCCAAGAAAAACTAACATAGTTGAAATGGTTCTAGTGGCCTTCTAGCACAGGGTATGATGGGGTAGGTATTCTAGCCACTGGCTGTGCAAGGCATGAGGCCTGTTAGTGATTCTATTTTTTCCTCTGCAGAATGGGTCTTTCTACAATCCAGGTCCTTTCTACCCCAATAAATAATGCGGCGATTCTCTCAGTGAGTTGTACTTTGGGTTTAAACAGCCAACTGTCTCTTAAAAAGGTCTTTTGTTTAAATTCCTTTAAAGAAAAGTCCTTTCAAAAAAATTTTTTTTTATTTTTTATTTTTAAATCCCATATGTTTACTCTGATCATGGAACTTTGTCATTTTGACCATCTCTGCTGATTAAAATATTCTTTTTTTTTTTTTTTAAGATTTTCTGTATTTATTTGACAGAGAGAGAAATCACAAGTAGGCGGAGAGTCAGGCAGAGAGAGATAGAAAAGCAGGCTCCTGCTGAGCAAAGAGCCCGATGCGGGGCTCAATCCCAGGACACTGAGATCATGGCCCGAGCCGAAGGCAGAGGCTTAATCCACTGAGCCACCCAGGCGCCCCTGATTAAAATATTCTTCATCATTAGCACCTACTGCTCTCCTCTCTTGGTGGTCTCTCCGGAAGGGGTCTTCTCTAGCTCTTCTAGCAGGAGATGGGCAGTTCCCAAATACCCCTGTTGCCAGACTAACCTTACCTATCCTGCAGGGTCAGGTAGGCCTGGCCCTTTATCTGTTGTTCTCCTCTGAGGGGTTAGTTTTTCATAGATACCGTGCTTTGCTTTTGTCAGGATTTACCCTGGATTATCAAAACCCTTTTCTTCTGCCAGTGAAGCCTAAGAAACTGTCCTAATGAGAAACCAGGAATTCAAACAGATCATATTTATCCTGAATGTTCTGTCCAAAATGAAAAATTCATTTCTGAGGTGCCTCAAGATCTCTGAGAAGGGAAGTTTCACCAACTCTGTCATGTAGGGGCATCAATTCCGATTCTGTGTCAATTTTACTACTTTCCCAGCTAGTAATTCTCTACCTCAGAAAGCCCACTGTCAACAGTTTTCTCTTTCAAAGGCAGTTGCTCTTAGAGTCTTCACATGGCACTTGGAGCCTGCTGGTCGTTGGCTACTGCCCTCTGTACCTTGGGTCTAACAGCTGCAAGGCTTCAAGATGAGCACGTCTCTTGTTCTAGGACTTAATATAGTTTGGGGCACATGGTAAGCAATAATCACTTCTTTAGTTGATCCAAGTGTTGGATCTTTCTTAATTATTCTACTACCACAATTTACTTGTTCTAAGATTGGTCCCCCCCCCCATTTTAATATCTCTTAAGGTGGCACTCACCTTGCACTTGATGACATATCCTACTTTAACTGACAGCATTTCTCTTTCTTAGTCGAACATAAACTATAGTGCATCTTACACTTGATGAAAGCTAGGATGCAATGAAATACTCTATTATGGTTACGATTCTGATATTTGAAATCCTCCGGTAGCTCCCTGTGCCCCCACAGTGTACTACCTCACCTCCTCGCCATAGTATACAAACCTTCTCACCCCCAGTGTTAACCCCGGGGCTCAGCCTCCATCCCCAGGTGATGCTGCCAGATCAGCTGTCGGTTGTCATGAACTTGCTGTAGTTTCCCGAATGCACTGTGCTGCCTCCTGGCACTCTGAAACTTGACACACTCATCCTCATTCTTCGCTTTGCCCTTGTCTATCACCTCCCCTGAAAATCTGTTCCTAAGTGGCTTTTCCCAGCTCCCACCTACCCTTGGCAGTCTATTATCTCCCTGTGGTAAAGCCTGTCACACTGCAGCATGGACATGCCCGTTGTCCCCCTGAGAAGAGAAAAGGGACAATGAGGGACTCAGCATTGGCAGCTCTAGTGCAGAGCCCCATGCCTGGCTTGCAGGAAATGCCAGATCATGAAGACAAACGGAGATCATCCTCTGGCTAAAACCAGCTCTTCTTTGCCTATCGCAGGATCTGGTCAATAAAGAGCAGCCAGTTATTATTGCTATTTTTCTAGGGATTTTTACCCCATATATTTCCCAGGTCTCTACTCTTTTTGTGGCACTTTAATTCAGGCTTCAACCACTTCCTAGTCAGATCAGGTGAAATCATTTTCCTTCCCATACCCTCGATGTATTTCACATGTAGTAATTCTTTATTTAAAGATCTTATGTACCCATTTGACAGACAGATCACAAGTAGGTAGAGAGGGAGGCAGAGAGAGAGGGGGGAAGCAGGCTCCCCACTGAGCAGAGAGCCCGATGTGGGGCTCCATCCCAGGACCCTGAAATCATGACCTGAGCCGAAGGCAGAGGCCTAAACCACTAAGCCACCCAGGAGCCCCCATATCTGGTAATTTTTAACCAACGTGGATTTGCTGCATCAAATAGTTCCTTCTTCTTCAAATATAAATATATAAATAAAGTGATCAAGTCACTCGCATGTCTTAGGAGAATGTCATATCTTTAGTAGCAAACTTGAAATCTTGGCCATTGGTTTTGATTTTTGTTTTGGTTAGATTTGGTTCGGTTTTTGTCATTTTAAAAATCCCTCCAGCCCTTGGCTCTGTCTGACCTGATTGCTTTCAGCTGTTTCTGCAACAAAATTGTCCCGGCAGCGAAAACTCTCATTGTTTACAGTGGCGCCCCCTTCTGAACACTTTGTTAATAAAAAGCTTTTTTTGTTTGTTTGTTTGTTTTTCGGCTATGGTAAATGTGGAACAACAATGAGGTACTTCAAAGAGGTGAACCACAGATAAATTTCTCTAAGGGTGGGGTGAGGGTTACTCAAAAAGGAACTTGACAAGGCTTTTAAAGATATCGACAATCATTATAACATAACGTGACTGATTGTTACCGCGCTCTTAACTGGGCAAACACTTGTTGGCTTCCAAGAAAAACTAACATAGTTGAAATGGTTCTAGTGGCCTTCTAGCACAGGGTATGATGGGGTAGGTATTCTAGCCACTGGCTGTGCAAGGCATGAGGCCTGTTAGTGATTCTATTTTTTCCTCTGCAGAATGGGTCTTTCTACAATCCAGGTCCTTTCTACCCCAATAAATAAAGCGGCGATTCTCTCAGTGAGTTGTACTTTGGGTTTAAACAGCCAACTGTCTCTTAAAAAGGTCTTTTGTTTAAATTCCTTTAAAGAAAAGTCCTTTCAAAAAAATTCTTTTATTTTTTATTTTTAAATCCCATATGTTTACTCTGATCATGGAACTTTGTCATTTTGACCATCTCTGCTGATTAAAATATTCTTTTTTTTTTTTAAAGATTTTCTGTATTTATTTGACAGAGAGAGAAATCACAAGTAGGCGGAGAGTCAGGCAGAGAGAGATAGAAAAGCAGGCTCCTGCTGAGCAAAGAGCCCGATGCGGGGCTCAATCCCAGGACACTGAGATCATGGCCCGAGCCGAAGGCAGAGGCTTAATCCACTGAGCCACCCAGGCGCCCCTGATTAAAATATTCTTCATCATTAGCACCTACTGATCTCCTCTCTTGGTGGTCTCTCCGGAAGGGGTCTCCTCTAGCTCTTCTAGCAGGAGATGGGCAGTTCCCAAATACCCCTGTTGCCAGACTAACCTTACCTATCCTGCAGGGTCAGGTAGGCCTGGCCCTTTATCTGTTGTTCTCCTCTGAGGGGTTAGTTTTTCATAGATACCGTGCTTTGCTTTTGTCAGGATTTACCCTGGATTATCAAAACCCTTTTCTTCTGCCAGTGAAGCCTAAGAAACTGTCCTAATGAGAAACCAGGAATTCAAACAGATCATATTTATCCTGAATGTTCTGTCCAAAATGAAAAATTCATTTCTGAGGTGCCTCAAGATCTCTGAGAAGGGAAGTTTCACCAACTCTGTCATGTAGGGGCATCAATTTCGATTCTGTGTCAATTTTACTACTTTCCCAGCTAGTAATTCTCTACCTCAGAAAGCCCACTGTCAACCGTTTTCTCTTTCAAAGGCAGTTGCTCTTAGAGTCTTCACATGGCACTTGGAGCCTGCTGGTCGTTGGCTACTGCCCTCTGTACCTTGGGTCTAACAGCTGCAAGGCTTCAAGATGAGCACGTCTCTTGTTCTAGGACTTAATATAGTTTGGGGCACATGGAAAGCAATAATCACTTCTTTAGTTGATCCAAGTGTTGGATCTTTCTTAATTATTCTACTACCACAATTTACTTGTTCTAAGATTGGTCCCCCCCCCCATTTTAATATCTCTTAAGGTGGCACTCACCTTGCACTTGATGACATATCCTACTTTAACTGACAGCATTTCTCTTTCTTAGTCGAACATAAACTATAGTGCATCTTACACTTGATGAAAGCTAGGATGCAATGAAATACTCTATTATGGTTACGATTCTGATATTTGAAATCCTCCGGTAGCTCCCTGTGCCCCCACAGTGTACTACCTCACCTCCTCGCCATAGTATACAAACCTTCTCACCCCCAGTGTTAACCCCGGGGCTCAGCCTCCATCCCCAGGTGATGCTGCCAGATCAGCTGTCGGTTGTCATGAACTTGCTGTAGTTTCCCGAATGCACTGTGCTGCCTCCTGGCACTCTGAAACTTGACACACTCATCCTCATTCTTCGCTTTGCCCTTGTCTATCACCTCCCCTGAAAATCTGTTCCTAAGTGGCTTTTCCCAGCTCCCACCTACCCTTGGCAGTCTATTATCTCCCTGTGGTAAAGCCTGTCACACTGCATCATGGACATGCCCGTTGTCCCCCTGAGAAGAGAAAAGGGACAATGAGGGACCCAGCATTGGCAGCTCTAGTGCAGAGCCCCATGCCTGGCTTGCAGGAAATGCCAGATCATGAAGACAAACGGAGATCATCCTCTGGCTAAAACCAGCTCTTCTTTGCCTATCGCAGGATCTGGTCAATAAAGAGCAGCCAGTTATTATTGCTGTTTTTCTAGGGATTTTTACCCCATATATTTCCCAGGTCTCTACTCTTTTTGTGGCACTTTAATTCAGGCGTCAACCACTTCCTAGTCAGATCAGGTGAAATCATTTTCCTTCCCATACCCTCGATGTATTTCACATCTAGTAATTCTTTATTTAAAGATCTTATTTACCCATTTGACAGACAGATCACAAGTAGGTAGAGAGGGAGGCAGAGAGAGAGGGGGGAAGCAGGCTCCCCGCTGAGCAGAGAGCCCGATGTGGGGCTCCATCCCAGGACCCTGAAATCATGACCTGAGCCGAAGGCAGAGGCCTAAACCACTGAGCCACCCAGGAGCCCCCATATCTTGTAATTTTTAACCAACGTGGATTTGCTGCATCAAATAGTTCCTTCTTCTTCAAATATAAATATATAAATAAAGTGATCAAGTCACTCGCATGTCTTAGGAGAATGTCATATCTTTAGTAGCAAACTTGAAATCTTGGCCATTGGTTTTGATTTTTGTTTTGGTTAGATTTGGTTCGGTTTTTGTCATTTTAAAAATCCCTCCAGCCCTTGGCTCTGTCTGACCTGATTGCTTTCAGCTGTTTCTGCAACAAAATTGTCCCGGCAGCGAAAACTCTCATTGTTTACAGTGGCGCCCCCTTCTGAACACTTTGTTAATAAAAAGCTTTTTTTTTTTTGTTTGTTTGTTTTTCGGCTATGGTAAATGTGGAACAACAATGAGGTACTTCAAAGAGGTGAACCACAGATAAATTTCTCTAAGGGTGGGGTGAGGGTTACTCAAAAAGGAACTTGACAAGGCTTTTAAAGATATCGACAATCATTATAACATAACGTGACTGATTGTTACCGCGCTCTTAACTGGGCAAACACTTGTTGGCTTCCAAGAAAAACTAACATAGTTGAAATGGTTCTAGTGGCCTTCTAGCACAGGGTATGATGGGGTAGGTATTCTAGCCACTGGCTGTGCAAGGCATGAGGCCTGTTAGTGATTCTATTTTTTCCTCTGCAGAATGGGTCTTTCTACAATCCAGGTCCTTTCTACCCCAATAAATAATGCGGCGATTCTCTCAGTGAGTTGTACTTTGGGTTTAAACAGCAAACTGTCTCTTAAAAAGGTCTTTTGTTTAAATTCCTTTAAAGAAAAGTCCTTTCAAAAAAATTCTTTTATTTTTTATTTTTAAATCCCATATGTTTACTCTGATCATGGAACTTTGTCATTTTGACCATCTCTGCTGATTAAAATATTCTTTTTTTTTTTTAAAGATTTTCTGTATTTATTTGACAGAGAGAGAAATCACAAGTAGGCGGAGAGTCAGGCAGAGAGAGATAGAAAAGCAGGCTCCTGCTGAGCAAAGAGCCCGATGCGGGGCTCAATCCCAGGACACTGAGATCATGGCCCGAGCCGAAGGCAGAGGCTTAATCCACTGAGCCACCCAGGCGCCCCTGATTAAAATATTCTTCATCATTAGCACCTACTGCTCTCCTCTCTTGGTGGTCTCTCCGGAAGGGGTCTCCTCTAGCTCTTCTAGCAGGAGATGGGCAGTTCCCAAATACCCCTGTTGCCAGACTAACCTTACCTATCCTGAAGGGTCAGGTAGGCCTGGCCCTTTATCTGTTGTTCTCCTCTGAGGGGTTAGTTTTTCATAGATACCGTGCTTTGCTTTTGTCAGGATTTACCCTGGATTATCAAAACCATTTTCTTCTGCCAGTGAAGCCTAAGAAACTGTCCTAATGAGAAACCAGGAATTCAAACAGATCATATTTATCCTGAATGTTCTGTCCAAAATGAAAAATTCATTTCTGAGGTGCCTCAAGATCTCTGAGAAGGGAAGTTTCACCAACTCTGTCATGTAGGGGCATCAATTTCGATTCTGTGTCAATTTTACTACTTTCCCAGCTAGTAATTCTCTACCTCAGAAAGCCCACTGTCAACCGTTTTCTCTTTCAAAGGCAGTTGCTCTTAGAGTCTTCACATGGCACTTGGAGCCTGCTGGTCGTTGGCTACTGCCCTCTGTACCTTGGGTCTAACAGCTGCAAGGCTTCAAGATGAGCACGTCTCTTGTTCTAGGACTTAATATAGTTTGGGGCACATGGAAAGCAATAATCACTTCTTTAGTTGATCCAAGTGTTGGATCTTTCTTAATTATTCTACTACCACAATTTACTTGTTCTAAGATTGGTCCCCCCCCCATTTTAATATCTCTTAAGGTGGCACTCACCTTGCACTTGATGACATATCCTACTTTAACTGACAGCATTTCTCTTTCTTAGTCGAACATAAACTATAGTGCATCTTACACTTGATGAAAGCTAGGATGCAATGAAATACTCTATTATGGTTACGATTCTGATATTTGAAATCCTCCGGTAGCTCCCTGTGCCCCCACAGTGTACTACCTCACCTCCTCGCCATAGTATACAAACCTTCTCACCCCCAGTGTTAACCCCGGGGCTCAGCCTCCATCCCCAGGTGATGCTGCCAGATCAGCTGTCGGTTGTCATGAACTTGCTGTAGTTTCCCGAATGCACTGTGCTGCCTCCTGGCACTCTGAAACTTGACACACTCATCCTCATTCTTCGCTTTGCCCTTGTCTATCACCTCCCCTGAAAATCTGTTCCTAAGTGGCTTTTCCCAGCTCCCACCTACCCTTGGCAGTCTATTATCTCCCTGTGGTAAAGCCTGTCACACTGCAGCATGGACATGCCCGTTGTCCCCCTGAGAAGAGAAAAGGGACAATGAGGGACCCAGCATTGGCAGCTCTAGTGCAGAGCCCCATTCCTGGCTTGCAGGAAATGCCAGATCATGAAGACAAACGGAGATCATCCTCTGGCTAAAACCAGCTCTTCTTTGCCTATCGCAGGATCTGGTCAATAAAGAGCAGCCAGTTATTATTGCTGTTTTTCTAGGGATTTTTACCCCATATATTTCCCAGGTCTCTACTCTTTTTGTGGCACTTTAATTCAGGCGTCAACCACTTCCTAGTCAGATCAGGTGAAATCATTTTCCTTCCCATACCCTCGATGTATTTCACATCTAGTAATTCTTTATTTAAAGATCTTATTTACCCATTTGACAGACAGATCACAAGTAGGTAGAGAGGGAGGCAGAGAGAGAGGGGGGAAGCAGGCTCCCCGCTGAGCAGAGAGCCCGATGTGGGGCTCCATCCCAGGACCCTGAAATCATGACCTGAGCCGAAGGCAGAGGCCTAAACCACTGAGCCACCCAGGAGCCCCCATATCTGGTAATTTTTAACCAACGTGGATTTGCTGCATCAAATAGTTCCTTCTTCTTCAAATATAAATATATAAATAAAGTGATCAAGTCACTCGCATGTCTTAGGAGAATGTCATACCTTTAGTAGCAAACTTGAAATCTTGGCCATTGGTTTTGATTTTTGTTTTGGTTAGATTTGGTTCGGTTTTTGTCATTTTAAAAATCCCTCCAGCCCTTGGCTCTGTCTGACCTGATTGCTTTCAGCTGTTTCTGCAACAAAATTGTCCCGGCAGCGAAAACTCTCATTGTTTACAGTGGCGCCCCCTTCTGAACACTTTGTTAATAAAAAGCTTTTTTTTTTTTGTTTGTTTGTTTTTCGGCTATGGTAAATGTGGAACAACAATGAGGTACTTCAAAGAGGTGAACCACAGATAAATTTCTCTAAGGGTGGGGTGAGGGTTACTCAAAAAGGAACTTGACAAGGCTTTTAAAGATATCGACAATCATTATAACATAACGTGACTGATTGTTACCGCGCTCTTAACTGGGCAAACACTTGTTGGCTTCCAAGAAAAACTAACATAGTTGAAATGGTTCTAGTGGCCTTCTAGCACAGGGTATGATGGGGTAGGTATTCTAGCCACTGGCTGTGCAAGGCATGAGGCCTGTTAGTGATTCTATTTTTTCCTCTGCAGAATGGGTCTTTCTACATTCCAGGTCCTTTCTACCCCAATAAATAATGCGGCGATTCTCTCAGTGAGTTGTACTTTGGGTTTAAACAGCAAACTGTCTCTTAAAAAGGTCTTTTGTTTAAATTCCTTTAAAGAAAAGTCCTTTCAAAAAAATTCTTTTATTTTTTATTTTTAAATCCCATATGTTTACTCTGATCATGGAACTTTGTCATTTTGACCATCTCTGCTGATTAAAATATTCTTTTTTTTTTTTAAAGATTTTCTGTATTTATTTGACAGAGAGAGAAATCACAAGTAGGCGGAGAGTCAGGCAGAGAGAGATAGAAAAGCAGGCTCCTGCTGAGCAAAGAGCCCGATGCGGGGCTCAATCCCAGGACACTGAGATCATGGCCCGAGCCGAAGGCAGAGGCTTAATCCACTGAGCCACCCAGGCGCCCCTGATTAAAATATTCTTCATCATTAGCACCTACTGCTCTCCTCTCTTGGTGGTCTCTCCGGAAGGGGTCTCCTCTAGCTCTTCTAGCAGGAGATGGGCAGTTCCCAAATACCCCTGTTGCCAGACTAACCTTACCTATCCTGAAGGGTCAGGTAGGCCTGGCCCTTTATCTGTTGTTCTCCTCTGAGGGGTTAGTTTTTCATAGATACCGTGCTTTGCTTTTGTCAGGATTTACCCTGGATTATCAAAACCATTTTCTTCTGCCAGTGAAGCCTAAGAAACTGTCCTAATGAGAAACCAGGAATTCAAACAGATCATATTTATCCTGAATGTTCTGTCCAAAATGAAAAATTCATTTCTGAGGTGCCTCAAGATCTCTGAGAAGGGAAGTTTCACCAACTCTGTCATGTAGGGGCATCAATTTCGATTCTGTGTCAATTTTACTACTTTCCCAGCTAGCAATTCTCTACCTCAGAAAGCCCACTGTCAACCGTTTTCTCTTTCAAAGGCAGTTGCTCTTAGAGTCTTCACATGGCACTTGGAGCCTGCTGGTCGTTGGCTACTGCCCTCTGTACCTTGGGTCTAACAGCTGCAAGGCTTCAAGATGAGCACGTCTCTTGTTCTAGGACTTAATATAGTTTGGGGCACATGGTAAGCAATAATCACTTCTTTAGTTGATCCAAGTGTTGGATCTTTCTTAATTATTCTACTACCACAATTTACTTGTTCTAAGATTGCCCCCCCCCCCATTTTAATATCTCTTAAGGTGGCACTCACCTTGCACTTGATGACATATCCTACTTTAACTGACAGCATTTCTCTTTCTTAGTCGAACATAAACTATAGTGCATCTTACACTTGATGAAAGCTAGGATGCAATGAAATACTCTATTATGGTTACGATTCTGATATTTGAAATCCTCCGGTAGCTCCCTGTGCCCCCACAGTGTAGTACCTCACCTCCTCGCCATAGTATACAAACCTTCTCACCCCCAGTGTTAACCCCGGGGCTCAGCCTCCATCCCCAGGTGATGCTGCCAGATCAGCTGTCGGTTGTCATGAACTTGCTGTAGTTTCCCGAATGCACTGTGCTGCCTCCTGGCACTCTGAAACTTGACACACTCATCCTCATTCTTCGCTTTGCCCTTGTCTATCACCTCCCCTGAAAATCTGTTCCTAAGTGGCTTTTCCCAGCTCCCACCTACCCTTGGCAGTCTATTATCTCCC
The DNA here is from genome assembly GCF_964662115.1 of Mustela nivalis. Taxonomy (NCBI): domain Eukaryota; kingdom Metazoa; phylum Chordata; class Mammalia; order Carnivora; family Mustelidae; genus Mustela; species Mustela nivalis. Next base: position 188,005 of record NW_028135545.1, on the reverse strand, counting down.
TGTGGTAAAGCCTGTCACAGTGCATCATGGACATGCCCGTTGTCCCCCTGAGAAGAGAAAAGGGACAATGAGGGACCCAGCATTGGCAGCTCTAGTGCAGAGCCCCATGCCTGGCTTGCAGGAAATGCCAGATCATGAAGACAAACGGAGATCATCCTCTGGCTAAAACCAGCTCTTCTTTGCCTATCGCAGGATCTGGTCAATAAAGAGCAGCCAGTTATTATTGCTGTTTTTCTAGGGATTTTTACCCCATATATTTCCCAGGTCTCTACTCTTTTTGTGGCACTTTAATTCAGGCGTCAACCACTTCCTAGTCAGATCAGGTGAAATCATTTTCCTTCCCATACCCTCGATGTATTTCACATCTAGTAATTCTTTATTTAAAGATCTTATTTACCCATTTGACAGACAGATCACAAGTAGGTAGAGAGGGAGGCAGAGAGAGAGGGGGGAAGCAGGCTCCCCGCTGAGCAGAGAGCCCGATGTGGGGCTCCATCCCAGGACCCTGAAATCATGACCTGAGCCGAAGGCAGAGGCCTAAACCACTGAGCCACCCAGGAGCCCCCATATCTGGTAATTTTTAACCAACGTGGATTTGCTGCATCAAATAGTTCCTTCTTCTTCAAATATAAATATATAAATAAAGTGATCAAGTCACTCGCATGTCTTAGGAGAATGTCATATCTTTAGTAGCAAACTTGAAATCTTGGCCATTGGTTTTGATTTTTGTTTTGGTTAGATTTGGTTCGGTTTTTGTCATTTTAAAAATCCCTCCAGCCCTTGGCTCTGTCTGACCTGATTGCTTTCAGCTGTTTCTGCCACAAAATTGTCCCGGCAGCGAAAACTCTCATTGTTTACAGTGGCGCCCCCTTCTGAACACTTTGTTAATAAAAAGCTTTTTTTTTTTGTTTGTTTGTTTTTCGGCTATGGTAAATGTGGAACAACAATGAGGTACTTCAAAGAGGTGAACCACAGATAAATTTCTCTAAGGGTGGGGTGAGGGTTACTCAAAAAGGAACTTGACAAGGCTTTTAAAGATATCGACAATCATTATAACATAACGTGACTGATTGTTACCGCGCTCTTAACTGGGCAAACACTTGTTGGCTTCCAAGAAAAACTAACATAGTTGAAATGGTTCTAGTGGCCTTCTAGCACAGGGTATGATGGGGTAGGTATTCTAGCCACTGGCTGTGCAAGGCATGAGGCCTGTTAGTGATTCTATTTTTTCCTCTGCAGAATGGGTCTTTCTACATTCCAGGTCCTTTCTACCCCAATAAATAATGCGGCGATTCTCTCAGTGAGTTGTACTTTGGGTTTAAACAGCCAACTGTCTCTTAAAAAGGTCTTTTGTTTAAATTCCTTTAAAGAAAAGTCCTTTCAAAAAAATTCTTTTATTTTTTATTTTGAAATCCCATATGTTTACTCTGATCATGGAACTTTGTCATTTTGACCATCTCTGCTGATTAAAATATTCTTTTTTTTTTTTAAGATTTTCTGTATTTATTTGACAGAGAGAGAAATCACAAGTAGGCGGAGAGTCAGGCAGAGAGAGATAGAAAAGCAGGCTCCTGCTGAGCAAAGAGCCCGATGCGGGGCTCAATCCCAGGACACTGAGATCATGGCCCGAGCCGAAGGCAGAGGCTTAATCCACTGAGCCACCCAGGCGCCCCTGATTAAAATATTCTTCATCATTAGCACCTACTGCTCTCCTCTCTTGGTGGTCTCTCCGGAAGGGGTCTTCTCTAGCTCTTCTAGCAGGAGATGGGCAGTTCCCAAATACCCCTGTTGCCAGACTAACCTTACCTATCCTGCAGGGTCAGGTAGGCCTGGCCCTTTATCTGTTGTTCTCCTCTGAGGGGTTAGTTTTTCATAGATACCGTGCTTTGCTTTTGTCAGGATTTACCCTGGATTATCAAAACCCTTTTCTTCTGCCAGTGAAGCCTAAGAAACTGTCCTAATGAGAAACCAGGAATTCAAACAGATCATATTTATCCTGAACGTTCTGTCCAAAATGAAAAATTCATTTCTGAGGTGCCTCAAGATCTCTGAGAAGGGAAGTTTCACCAACTCTGTCATGTAGGGGCATCAATTTCGATTCTGTGTCAATTTTACTACTTTCCCAGCTAGTAATTCTCTACCTCAGAAAGCCCACTGTCAACCGTTTTCTCTTTCAAAGGCAGTTGCTCTTAGAGTCTTCACATGGCACTTGGAGCCTGCTGGTCGTTGGCTACTGCCCTCTGTACCTTGGGTCTAACAGCTGCAAGGCTTCAAGATGAGCACGTCTCTTGTTCTAGGACTTAATATAGTTTGGGGCACATGGTAAGCAATAATCACTTCTTTAGTTGATCCAAGTGTTGGATCTTTCTTAATTATTCTACTACCACAATTTACTTGTTCTAAGATTGGTCCCCCCCACCCATTTTAATATCTCTTAAGGTGGCACTCACCTTGCACTTGATGACATATCCTACTTTAACTGACAGCATTTCTCTTTCTTAGTCGAACATAAACTATAGTGCATCTTACACTTGATGAAAGCTAGGATGCAATGAAATACTCTATTATGGTTACGATTCTGATATTTGAAATCCTCCGGTAGCTCCCTGTGCCCCCACAGTGTAGTACCTCACCTCCTCGCCATAGTATACAAACCTTCTCACCCCAAGTGTTAACCCCGGGGCTCAGCCTCCATCCCCAGGTGATGCTGCCAGATCAGCTGTCGGTTGTCATGAACTTGCTGTAGTTTCCCGAATGCACTGTGCTGCCTCCTGGCACTCTGAAACTTGACACACTCATCCTCATTCTTCGCTTTGCCCTTGTCTATCACCTCCCCTGAAAATCTGTTCCTAAGTGGCTTTTCCCAGCTCCCACCTACCCTTGGCAGTCTATTATCTCCCTGTGGTAAAGCCTGTCACAGTGCATCATGGACATGCCCGTTGTCCCCCTGAGAAGAGAAAAGGGACAATGAGGGACCCAGCATTGGCAGCTCTAGTGCAGAGCCCCATGCCTGGCTTGCAGGAAATGCCAGATCATGAAGACAAACGGAGATCATCCTCTGGCTAAAACCAGCTCTTCTTTGCCTATCGCAGGATCTGGTCAATAAAGAGCAGCCAGTTATTATTGCTGTTTTTCTAGGGATTTTTACCCCATATATTTCCCAGGTCTCTACTCTTTTTGTGGCACTTTAATTCAGGCGTCAACCACTTCCTAGTCAGATCAGGTGAAATCATTTTCCTTCCCATACCCTCGATGTATTTCACATCTAGTAATTCTTTATTTAAAGATCTTATTTACCCATTTGACAGACAGATCACAAGTAGGTAGAGAGGGAGGCAGAGAGAGAGGGGGGAAGCAGGCTCCCCGCTGAGCAGAGAGCCCGATGTGGGGCTTCATCCCAGGACCCTGAAATCATGACCTGAGCCGAAGGCAGAGGCCTAAACCACTGAGCCACCCAGGAGCCCCCATATCTGGTAATTTTTAACCAACGTGGATTTGCTGCATCAAATAGTTCCTTCTTCTTCAAATATAAATATATAAATAAAGTGATCAAGTCACTCGCATGTCTTAGGAGAATGTCATACCTTTAGTAGCAAACTTGAAATCTTGGCCATTGGTTTTGATTTTTGTTTTGGTTAGATTTGGTTCCGTTTTTGTCATTTTAAAAATCCCTCCAGCCCTTGGCTCTGTCTGACCTGATTGCTTTCAGCTGTTTCTGCAACAAAATTGTCCCGGCAGCGAAAACTCTCATTGTTTACAGTGGCGCCCCCTTCTGAACACTTTGTTAATAAAAAGCTTTTTTTTTTTGTTTGTTTGTTTTTCGGCTATGGTAAATGTGGAACAACAATGAGGTACTTCAAAGAGGTGAACCACAGATAAATTTCTCTAAGGGTGGGGTGAGGGTTACTCAAAAAGGAACTTGACAAGGCTTTTAAAGATATCGACAATCATTATAACATAACGTGACTGATTGTTACCGCGCTCTTAACTGGGCAAACACTTGTTGGCTTCCAAGAAAAACTAACATAGTTGAAATGGTTCTAGTGGCCTTCTAGCACAGGGTATGATGGGGTAGGCATTCTAGCCACTGGCTGTGCAAGGCATGAGGCCTGTTAGTGATTCTATTTTTTCCTCTGCAGAATGGGTCTTTCTACATTCCAGGTCCTTTCTACCCCAATAAATAATGCGGCGATTCTCTCAGTGAGTTGTACTTTGGGTTTAAACAGCCAACTGTCTCTTAAAAAGGTCTTTTGTTTAAATTCCTTTAAAGAAAAGTCCTTTCAAAAAAATTCTTTTATTTTTTATTTTGAAATCCCATATGTTTACTCTGATCATGGAACTTTGTCATTTTGACCATCTCTGCTGATTAAAATATTCTTTTTTTTTTTAAAGATTTTCTGTATTTATTTGACAGAGAGAGAAATCACAAGTAGGCGGAGAGTCAGGCAGAGAGAGATAGAAAAGCAGGCTCCTGCTGAGCAAAGAGCCCGATGCGGGGCTCAATCCCAGGACACTGAGATCATGGCCCGAGCCGAAGGCAGAGGCTTAATCCACTGAGCCACCCAGGCGCCCCTGATTAAAATATTCTTCATCATTAGCACCTACTGCTCTCCTCTCTTGGTGGTCTCTCCGGAAGGGGTCTTCTCTAGCTCTTCTAGCAGGAGATGGGCAGTTCCCAAATACCCCTGTTGCCAGACTAACCTTACCTATCCTGCAGGGTCAGGTAGGCCTGGCCCTTTATCTGTTGTTCTCCTCTGAGGGGTTAGTTTTTCATAGATACCGTGCTTTGCTTTTGTCAGGATTTACCCTGGATTATCAAAACCCTTTTCTTCTGCCAGTGAAGCCTAAGAAACTGTCCTAATGAGAAACCAGGAATTCAAACAGATCATATTTATCCTGAACGTTCTGTCCAAAATGAAAAATTCATTTCTGAGGTGCCTCAAGATCTCTGAGAAGGGAAGTTTCACCAACTCTGTCATGTAGGGGCATCAATTCCGATTCTGTGTCAATTTTACTACTTTCCCAGCTAGTAATTCTCTACCTCAGAAAGCCCACTGTCAACCGTTTTCTCTTTCAAAGGCAGTTGCTCTTAGAGTCTTCACATGGCACTTGGAGCCTGCTGGTCGTTGGCTACTGCCCTCTGTACCTTGGGTCTAACAGCTGCAAGGCTTCAAGATGAGCACGTCCCTTGTTCTAGGACTTAATATAGTTTGGGGCACATGGTAAGCAATAATCACTTCTTTAGTTGATCCAAGTGTTGGATCTTTCTTAATTATTCTACTACCACAATTTACTTGTTCTAAGATTTGTCCCCCCCCCATTTTAATATCTCTTAAGGTGGCACTCACCTTGCACTTGATGACATATCCTACTTTAACTGACAGCATTTCTCTTTCTTAGTCGAACATAAACTATAGTGCATCTTACACTTGATGAAAGCTAGGATGCAATGAAATACTCTATTATGGTTACGATTCTGATATTTGAAATCCTCCGGTAGCTCCCTGTGCCCCCACAGTGTAGTACCTCACCTCCTCGCCATAGTATACAAACCTTCTCACCCCCAGTGTTAACCCCGGGGCTCAGCCTCCATCCCCAGGTGATGCTGCCAGATCAGCTGTCGGTTGTCATGAACTTGCTGTAGTTTCCCGAATGCACTGTGCTGCCTCCTGGCACTCTGAAACTTGACACACTCATCCTCATTCTTCGCTTTGCCCTTGTCTATCACCTCCCCTGAAAATCTGTTCCTAAGTGGCTTTTCCCAGCTCCCACCTACCCTTGGCAGTCTATTATCTCCCTGTGGTAAAGCCTGTCACACTGCAGCATGGACATGCCCGTTGTCCCCCTGAGAAGAGAAAAGGGACAATGAGGGACCCAGCATTGGCAGCTCTAGTGCAGAGCCCCATGCCTGGCTTGCAGGAAATGCCAGATCATGAAGACAAACGGAGATCATCCTCTGGCTAAAACCAGCTCTTCTTTGCCTATCGCAGGATCTGGTCAATAAAGAGCAGCCAGTTATTATTGCTGTTTTTCTAGGGATTTTTACCCCATATATTTCCCAGGTCTCTACTCTTTTTGTGGCACTTTAATTCAGGCGTCAACCACTTCCTAGTCAGATCAGGTGAAATCATTTTCCTTCCCATACCCTCGATGTATTTCACATCTAGTAATTCTTTATTTAAAGATCTTATTTACCCATTTGACAGACAGATCACAAGTAGGTAGAGAGGGAGGCAGAGAGAGAGGGGGGAAGCAGGCTCCCCGCTGAGCAGAGAGCCCGATGTGGGGCTTCATCCCAGGACCCTGAAATCATGACCTGAGCCGAAGGCAGAGGCCTAAACCACTGAGCCACCCAGGAGCCCCCATATCTGGTAATTTTTAACCAACGTGGATTTGCTGCATCAAATAGTTCCTTCTTCTTCAAATATAAATATATAAATAAAGTGATCAAGTCACTCGCATGTCTTAGGAGAATGTCATACCTTTAGTAGCAAACTTGAAATCTTGGCCATTGGTTTTGATTTTTGTTTTGGTTAGATTTGGTTCGGTTTTTGTCATTTTAAAAATCCCTCCAGCCCTTGGCTCTGTCTGACCTGATTGCTTTCAGCTGTTTCTGCAACAAAATTGTCCCGGCAGCGAAAACTCTCATTGTTTACAGTGGCGCCCCCTTCTGAACCCTTTGTTAATAAAAAGCTTTTTTTTTTTGTTTGTTTGTTTTTCGGCTATGGTAAATGTGGAACAACAATGAGGTACTTCAAAGAGGTGAACCACAGATAAATTTCTCTAAGGGTGGGGTGAGGGTTACTCAAAAAGGAACTTGACAAGGCTTTTAAAGATATCGACAATCATTATAACATAACGTGACTGATTGTTACCGCGCTCTTAACTGGGCAAACACTTGTTGGCTTCCAAGAAAAACTAACATAGTTGAAATGGTTCTAGTGGCCTTCTAGCACAGGGTATGATGGGGTAGGTATTCTAGCCACTGGCTGTGCAAGGCATGAGGCCTGTTAGTGATTCTATTTTTTCCTCTGCAGAATGGGTCTTTCTACATTCCAGGTCCTTTCTACCCCAATAAATAATGCGGCGATTCTCTCAGTGAGTTGTACTTTGGGTTTAAACAGCCAACTGTCTCTTAAAAAGGTCTTTTGTTTAAATTCCTTTAAAGAAAAGTCCTTTCAAAAAAATTCTTTTATTTTTTATTTTGAAATCCCATATGTTTACTCTGATCATGGAACTTTGTCATTTTGACCATCTCTGCTGATTAAAATATTCTTTTTTTTTTTTTTTAAAGATTTTCTGTATTTATTTGACAGAGAGAGAAATCACAAGTAGGCGGAGAGTCAGGCAGAGAGAGATAGAAAAGCAGGCTCCTGCTGAGCAAAGAGCCCGATGCGGGGCTCAATCCCAGGACACTGAGATCATGGCCCGAGCCGAAGGCAGAGGCTTAATCCACTGAGCCACCCAGGCGCCCCTGATTAAAATATTCTTCATCATTAGCACCTACTGCTCTCCTCTCTTGGTGGTCTCTCCGGAAGGGGTCTCCTCTAGCTCTTCTAGCAGGAGATGGGCAGTTCCCAAATACCCCTGTTGCCAGACTAACCTTACCTATCCTGCAGGGTCAGGTAGGCCTGGCCCTTTATCTGTTGTTCTCCTCTGAGGGGTTAGTTTTTCATAGATACCGTGCTTTGCTTTTGTCAGGATTTACCCTGGATTATCAAAACCCTTTTCTTCTGCCAGTGAAGCCTAAGAAACTGTCCTAATGAGAAACCAGGAATTCAAACAGATCATATTTATCCTGAACGTTCTGTCCAAAATGAAAAATTCATTTCTGAGGTGCCTCAAGATCTCTGAGAAGGGAAGTTTCACCAACTCTGTCATGTAGGGGCATCAATTCCGATTCTGTGTCAATTTTACTACTTTCCCAGCTAGTAATTCTCTACCTCAGAAAGCCCACTGTCAACCGTTTTCTCTTTCAAAGGCAGTTGCTCTTAGAGTCTTCACATGGCACTTGGAGCCTGCTGGTCGTTGGCTACTGCCCTCTGTACCTTGGGTCTAACAGCTGCAAGGCTTCAAGATGAGCACGTCCCTTGTTCTAGGACTTAATATAGTTTGGGGCACATGGTAAGCAATAATCACTTCTTTAGTTGATCCAAGTGTTGGATCTTTCTTAATTATTCTACTACCACAATTTACTTGTTCTAAGATTTGTCCCCCCCCCATTTTAATATCTCTTAAGGTGGCACTCACCTTGCACTTGATGACATATCCTACTTTAACTGACAGCATTTCTCTTTCTTAGTCGAACATAAACTATAGTGCATCTTACACTTGATGAAAGCTAGGATGCAATGAAATACTCTATTATGGTTACGATTCTGATATTTGAAATCCTCCGGTAGCTCCCTGTGCCCCCACAGTGTAGTACCTCACCTCCTCGCCATAGTATACAAACCTTCTCACCCCCAGTGTTAACCCCGGGGCTCAGCCTCCATCCCCAGGTGATGCTGCCAGATCAGCTGTCGGTTGTCATGAACTTGCTGTAGTTTCCCGAATGCACTGTGCTGCCTCCTGGCACTCTGAAACTTGACACACTCATCCTCATTCTTCGCTTTGCCCTTGTCTATCACCTCCCCTGAAAATCTGTTCCTAAGTGGCTTTTCCCAGCTCCCACCTACCCTTGGCAGTCTATTATCTCCCTGTGGTAAAGCCTGTCACACTGCATCATGGACATGCCCGTTGTCCCCCTGAGAAGAGAAAAGGGACAATGAGGGACCCAGCATTGGCAGCTCTAGTGCAGAGCCCCATGCCTGGCTTGCAGGAAATGCCAGATCATGAAGACAAACGGAGATCATCCTCTGGCTAAAACCAGCTCTTCTTTGCCTATCGCAGGATCTGGTCAATAAAGAGCAGCCAGTTATTATTGCTGTTTTTCTAGGGATTTTTACCCCATATATTTCCCAGGTCTCTACTCTTTTTGTGGCACTTTAATTCAGGCGTCAACCACTTCCTAGTCAGATCAGGTGAAATCATTTTCCTTCCCATACCCTCGATGTATTTCACATCTAGTAATTCTTTATTTAAAGATCTTATTTACCCATTTGACAGACAGATCACAAGTAGGTAGAGAGGGAGGCAGAGAGAGAGGGGGGAAGCAGGCTCCCCGCTGAGCAGAGAGCCCGATGTGGGGCTTCATCCCAGGACCCTGAAATCATGACCTGAGCCGAAGGCAGAGGCCTAAACCACTGAGCCACCCAGGAGCCCCCATATCTGGTAATTTTTAACCAACGTGGATTTGCTGCATCAAATAGTTCCTTCTTCTTCAAATATAAATATATAAATAAAGTGATCAAGTCACTCGCATGTCTTAGGAGAATGTCATACCTTTAGTAGCAAACTTGAAATCTTGGCCATTGGTTTTGATTTTTGTTTTGGTTAGATTTGGTTCCGTTTTTGTCATTTTAAAAATCCCTCCAGCCCTTGGCTCTGTCTGACCTGATTGCTTTCAGCTGTTTCTGCAACAAAATTGTCCCGGCAGCGAAAACTCTCATTGTTTACAGTGGCGCCCCCTTCTGAACCCTTTGTTAATAAAAAGCTTTTTTTTTTTTTGTTTGTTTGTTTTTCGGCTATGGTAAATGTGGAACAACAATGAGGTACTTCAAAGAGGTGAACCACAGATAAATTTCTCTAAGGGTGGGGTGAGGGTTACTCAAAAAGGAACTTGACAAGGCTTTTAAAGATATCGACAATCATTATAACATAACGTGACTGATTGTTACCGCGCTCTTAACTGGGCAAACACTTGTTGGCTTCCAAGAAAAACTAACATAGTTGAAATGGTTCTAGTGGCCTTCTAGCACAGGGTATGATGGGGTAGGTATTCTAGCCACTGGCTGTGCAAGGCATGAGGCCTGTTAGTGATTCTATTTTTTCCTCTGCAGAATGGGTCTTTCTACATTCCAGGTCCTTTCTACCCCAATAAATAATGCGGCGATTCTCTCAGTGAGTTGTACTTTGGGTTTAAACAGCCAACTGTCTCTTAAAAAGGTCTTTTGTTTAAATTCCTTTAAAGAAAAGTCCTTTCAAAAAAATTCTTTTATTTTTTATTTTGAAATCCCATATGTTTACTCTGATCATGGAACTTTGTCATTTTGACCATCTCTGCTGATTAAAATATTCTTTTTTTTTTTTTTAAAGATTTTCTGTATTTATTTGACAGAGAGAGAAATCACAAGTAGGCGGAGAGTCAGGCAGAGAGAGATAGAAAAGCAGGCTCCTGCTGAGCAAAGAGCCCGATGCGGGGCTCAATCCCGGGACACTGAGATCATGGCCCGAGCCGAAGGCAGAGGCTTAATCCACTGAGCCACCCAGGCGCCCCTGATTAAAATATTCTTCATCATTAGCACCTACTGCTCTCCTCTCTTGGTGGTCTCTCCGGAAGGGGTCTCCTCTAGCTCTTCTAGCAGGAGATGGGCAGTTCCCAAATACCCCTGTTGCCAGACTAACCTTACCTATCCTGCAGGGTCAGGTAGGCCTGGCCCTTTATCTGTTGTTCTCCTCTGAGGGGTTAGTTTTTCATAGATACCGTGCTTTGCTTTTGTCAGGATTTACCCTGGATTATCAAAACCCTTTTCTTCTGCCAGTGAAGCCTAAGAAACTGTCCTAATGAGAAACCAGGAATTCAAACAGATCATATTTATCCTGAATGTTCTGTCCAAAATGAAAAATTCATTTCTGAGGTGCCTCAAGATCTCTGAGAAGGGAAGTTTCACCAACTCTGTCATGTAGGGGCATCAATTCCGATTCTGTGTCAATTTTACTACTTTCCCAGCTAGTAATTCTCTACCTCAGAAAGCCCACTGTCAACCGTTTTCTCTTTCAAAGGCAGTTGCTCTTAGAGTCTTCACATGGCACTTGGAGCCTGCTGGTCGTTGGCTACTGCCCTCTGTACCTTGGGTCTAACAGCTGCAAGGCTTCAAGATGAGCACGTCCCTTGTTCTAGGACTTAATATAGTTTGGGGCACATGGTAAGCAATAATCACTTCTTTAGTTGATCCAAGTGTTGGATCTTTCTTAATTATTCTACTACCACAATTTACTTGTTCTAAGATTGGTCCCCCCCCCATTTTAATATCTCTTAAGGTGGCACTCACCTTGCACTTGATGACATATCCTACTTTAACTGACAGCATTTCTCTTTCTTAGTCGAACATAAACTATAGTGCATCTTACACTTGATGAAAGCTAGGATGCAATGAAATACTCTATTATGGTTACGATTCTGATATTTGAAATCCTCCGGTAGCTCCCTGTGCCCCCACAGTGTAGTACCTCACCTCCTCGCCATAGTATACAAACCTTCTCACCCCCAGTGTTAACCCCGGGGCTCAGCCTCCATCCCCAGGTGATGCTGCCAGATCAGCTGTCGGTTGTCATGAACTTGCTGTAGTTTCCCGAATGCACTGTGCTGCCTCCTGGCACTCTGAAACTTGACACACTCATCCTCATTCTTCGCTTTGCCCTTGTCTATCACCTCCCCTGAAAATCTGTTCCTAAGTGGCTTTTCCCAGCTCCCACCTACCCTTGGCAGTCTATTATCTCCCTGTGGTAAAGCCTGTCACACTGCATCATGGACATGCCCGTTGTCCCCCTGAGAAGAGAAAAGGGACAATGAGGGACCCAGCATTGGCAGCTCTAGTGCAGAGCCCCATGCCTGGCTTGCAGGAAATGCCAGATCATGAAGACAAACGGAGATCATCCTCTGGCTAAAACCAGCTCTTCTTTGCCTATCGCAGGATCTGGTCAATAAAGAGCAGCCAGTTATTATTGCTGTTTTTCTAGGGATTTTTACCCCATATATTTCCCAGGTCTCTACTCTTTTTGTGGCACTTTAATTCAGGCTTCAACCACTTCCTAGTCAGATCAGGTGAAATCATTTTCCTTCCCATACCCTCGATGTATTTCACATCTAGTAATTCTTTATTTAAAGATCTTATGTACCCATTTGACAGACAGACCACAAGTAGGTAGAGAGGGAGGCAGAGAGAGAGGGGGGAAGCAGGCTCCCCGCTGAGCAGAGAGCCCGATGTGGGGCTCCATCCCAGGACCCTGAAATCATGACCTGAGCCGAAGGCAGAGGCCTAAACCACTGAGCCACCCAGGAGCCCCCATATCTGGCAATTTTTAACCAACGTGGATTTGCTGCATCAAATAGTTCCTTCTTCTTCAAATATAAATATATAAATAAAGTGATCAAGTCACTCGCATGTCTTAGGAGAATGTCATACCTTTAGTAGCAAACTTGAAATCTTGGCCATTGGTTTTGATTTTTGTTTTGGTTAGATTTGGTTCGGTTTTTGTCATTTTAAAAATCCCTCCAGCCCTTGGCTCTGTCTGACCTGATTGCTTTCAGCTGTTTCTGCAACAAAATTGTCCCGGCAGCGAAAACTCTCATTGTTTACAGTGGCGCCCCCTTCTGAACCCTTTGTTAATAAAAAGCTTTTTTTTTTTTTGTTTGTTTGTTTTTCGGCTATGGTAAATGTGGAACAACAATGAGGTACTTCAAAGAGGTGAACCACAGATAAATTTCTCTAAGGGTGGGGTGAGGGTTACTCAAAAAGGAACTTGACAAGGCTTTTAAAGATATCGACAATCATTATAACATAACGTGACTGATTGTTACCGCGCTCTTAACTGGGCAAACACTTGTTGGCTTCCAAGAAAAACTAACATAGTTGAAATGGTTCTAGTGGCCTTCTAGCACAGGGTATGATGGGGTAGGTATTCTAGCCACTGGCTGTGCAAGGCATGAGGCCTGTTAGTGATTCTATTTTTTCCTCTGCAGAATGGGTCTTTCTACATTCCAGGTCCTTTCTACCCCAATAAATAATGCGGCGATTCTCTCAGTGAGTTGTACTTTGGGTTTAAACAGCCAACTGTCTCTTAAAAAGGTCTTTTGTTTAAATTCCTTTAAAGAAAAGTCCTTTCAAAAAAATTCTTTTATTTTTTATTTTGAAATCCCATATGTTTACTCTGATCATGGAACTTTGTCATTTTGACCATCTCTGCTGATTAAAATATTCTTTTTTTTTTTTTTTAAAGATTTTCTGTATTTATTTGACAGAGAGAGAAATCACAAGTAGGCGGAGAGTCAGGCAGAGAGAGATAGAAAAGCAGGCTCCTGCTGAGCAAAGAGCCCGATGCGGGGCTCAATCCCAGGACACTGAGATCATGGCCCGAGCCGAAGGCAGAGGCTTAATCCACTGAGCCACCCAGGCGCCCCTGATTAAAATATTCTTCATCATTAGCACCTACTGCTCTCCTCTCTTGGTGGTCTCTCCGGAAGGGGTCTCCTCTAGCTCTTCTAGCAGGAGATGGGCAGTTCCCAAATACCCCTGTTGCCAGACTAACCTTACCTATCCTGCAGGGTCAGGTAGGCCTGGCCCTTTATCTGTTGTTCTCCTCTGAGGGGTTAGTTTTTCATAGATACCGTGCTTTGCTTTTGTCAGGATTTACCCTGGATTATCAAAACCCTTTTCTTCTGCCAGTGAAGCCTAAGAAACTGTCCTAATGAGAAACCAGGAATTCAAACAGATCATATTTATCCTGAACGTTCTGTCCAAAATGAAAAATTCATTTCTGAGGTGCCTCAAGATCTCTGAGAAGGGAAGTTTCACCAACTCTGTCATGTAGGGGCATCAATTTCGATTCTGTGTCAATTTTACTACTTTCCCAGCTAGTAATTCTCTACCTCAGAAAGCCCACTGTCAACCGTTTTCTCTTTCAAAGGCAGTTGCTCTTAGAGTCTTCACATGGCACTTGGAGCCTGCTGGTCGTTGGCTACTGCCCTCTGTACCTTGGGTCTAACAGCTGCAAGGCTTCAAGATGAGCACGTCTCTTGTTCTAGGACTTAATATAGTTTGGGGCACATGGTAAGCAATAATCACTTCTTTAGTTGATCCAAGTGTTGGATCTTTCTTAATTATTCTACTACCACAATTTACTTGTTCTAAGATTTGTCCCCCCCCCATTTTAATATCTCTTAAGGTGGCACTCACCTTGCACTTGATGACATATCCTACTTTAACTGACAGCATTTCTCTTTCTTAGTCGAACATAAACTATAGTGCATCTTACACTTGATGAAAGCTAGGATGCAATGAAATACTCTATTATGGTTACGATTCTGATATTTGAAATCCTCCGGTAGCTCCCTGTGCCCCCACAGTGTAGTACCTCACCTCCTCGCCATAGTATACAAACCTTCTCACCCCCAGTGTTAACCCCGGGGCTCAGCCTCCATCCCCAGGTGATGCTGCCAGATCAGCTGTCGGTTGTCATGAACTTGCTGTAGTTTCCCGAATGCACTGTGCTGCCTCCTGGCACTCTGAAACTTGACACACTCATCCTCATTCTTCGCTTTGCCCTTGTCTATCACCTCCCCTGAAAATCTGTTCCTAAGTGGCTTTTCCCAGCTCCCACCTACCCTTGGCAGTCTATTATCTCCCTGTGGTAAAGCCTGTCACACTGCAGCATGGACATGCCCGTTGTCCCCCTGAGAAGAGAAAAGGGACAATGAGGGACCCAGCATTGGCAGCTCTAGTGCAGAGCCCCATGCCTGGCTTGCAGGAAATGCCAGATCATGAAGACAAACGGAGATCATCCTCTGGCTAAAACCAGCTCTTCTTTGCCTATCGCAGGATCTGGTCAATAAAGAGCAGCCAGTTATTATTGCTGTTTTTCTAGGGATTTTTACCCCATATATTTCCCAGGTCTCTACTCTTTTTGTGGCACTTTAATTCAGGCGTCAACCACTTCCTAGTCAGATCAGGTGAAATCATTTTCCTTCCCATACCCTCGATGTATTTCACATCTAGTAATTCTTTATTTAAAGATCTTATTTACCCATTTGACAGACAGATCACAAGTAGGTAGAGAGGGAGGCAGAGAGAGAGGGGGGAAGCAGGCTCCCCGCTGAGCAGAGAGCCCGATGTGGGGCTTCATCCCAGGACCCTGAAATCATGACCTGAGCCGAAGGCAGAGGCCTAAACCACTGAGCCACCCAGGAGCCCCCATATCTGGTAATTTTTAACCAACGTGGATTTGCTGCATCAAATAGTTCCTTCTTCTTCAAATATAAATATATAAATAAAGTGATCAAGTCACTCGCATGTCTTAGGAGAATGTCATACCTTTAGTAGCAAACTTGAAATCTTGGCCATTGGTTTTGATTTTTGTTTTGGTTAGATTTGGTTCCGTTTTTGTCATTTTAAAAATCCCTCCAGCCCTTGGCTCTGTCTGACCTGATTGCTTTCAGCTGTTTCTGCAACAAAATTGTCCCGGCAGCGAAAACTCTCATTGTTTACAGTGGCGCCCCCTTCTGAACCCTTTGTTAATAAAAAGCTTTTTTTTTTTGTTTGTTTGTTTTTCGGCTATGGTAAATGTGGAACAACAATGAGGTACTTCAAAGAGGTGAACCACAGATAAATTTCTCTAAGGGTGGGGTGAGGGTTACTCAAAAAGGAACTTGACAAGGCTTTTAAAGATATCGACAATCATTATAACATAACGTGACTGATTGTTACCGCGCTCTTAACTGGGCAAACACTTGTTGGCTTCCAAGAAAAACTAACATAGTTGAAATGGTTCTAGTGGCCTTCTAGCACAGGGTATGATGGGGTAGGTATTCTAGCCACTGGCTGTGCAAGGCATGAGGCCTGTTAGTGATTCTATTTTTTCCTCTGCAGAATGGGTCTTTCTACATTCCAGGTCCTTTCTACCCCAATAAATAATGCGGCGATTCTCTCAGTGAGTTGTACTTTGGGTTTAAACAGCCAACTGTCTCTTAAAAAGGTCTTTTGTTTAAATTCCTTTAAAGAAAAGTCCTTTCAAAAAAATTCTTTTATTTTTTATTTTGAAATCCCATATGTTTACTCTGATCATGGAACTTTGTCATTTTGACCATCTCTGCTGATTAAAATATTCTTTTTTTTTTTTTAAAGATTTTCTGTATTTATTTGACAGAGAGAGAAATCACAAGTAGGCGGAGAGTCAGGCAGAGAGAGATAGAAAAGCAGGCTCCTGCTGAGCAAAGAGCCCGATGCGGGGCTCAATCCCGGGACACTGAGATCATGGCCCGAGCCGAAGGCAGAGGCTTAATCCACTGAGCCACCCAGGCGCCCCTGATTAAAATATTCTTCATCATTAGCACCTACTGCTCTCCTCTCTTGGTGGTCTCTCCGGAAGGGGTCTCCTCTAGCTCTTCTAGCAGGAGATGGGCAGTTCCCAAATACCCCTGTTGCCAGACTAACCTTACCTATCCTGCAGGGTCAGGTAGGCCTGGCCCTTTATCTGTTGTTCTCCTCTGAGGGGTTAGTTTTTCATAGATACCGTGCTTTGCTTTTGTCAGGATTTACCCTGGATTATCAAAACCCTTTTCTTCTGCCAGTGAAGCCTAAGAAACTGTCCTAATGAGAAACCAGGAATTCAAACAGATCATATTTATCCTGAATGTTCTGTCCAAAATGAAAAATTCATTTCTGAGGTGCCTCAAGATCTCTGAGAAGGGAAGTTTCACCAACTCTGTCATGTAGGGGCATCAATTCCGATTCTGTGTCAATTTTACTACTTTCCCAGCTAGTAATTCTCTACCTCAGAAAGCCCACTGTCAACCGTTTTCTCTTTCAAAGGCAGTTGCTCTTAGAGTCTTCACATGGCACTTGGAGCCTGCTGGTCGTTGGCTACTGCCCTCTGTACCTTGGGTCTAACAGCTGCAAGGCTTCAAGATGAGCACGTCCCTTGTTCTAGGACTTAATATAGTTTGGGGCACATGGTAAGCAATAATCACTTCTTTAGTTGATCCAAGTGTTGGATCTTTCTTAATTATTCTACTACCACAATTTACTTGTTCTAAGATTGGTCCCCCCCCCATTTTAATATCTCTTAAGGTGGCACTCACCTTGCACTTGATGACATATCCTACTTTAACTGACAGCATTTCTCTTTCTTAGTCGAACATAAACTATAGTGCATCTTACACTTGATGAAAGCTAGGATGCAATGAAATACTCTATTATGGTTACGATTCTGATATTTGAAATCCTCCGGTAGCTCCCTGTGCCCCCACAGTGTAGTACCTCACCTCCTCGCCATAGTATACAAACCTTCTCACCCCCAGTGTTAACCCCGGGGCTCAGCCTCCATCCCCAGGTGATGCTGCCAGATCAGCTGTCGGTTGTCATGAACTTGCTGTAGTTTCCCGAATGCACTGTGCTGCCTCCTGGCACTCTGAAACTTGACACACTCATCCTCATTCTTCGCTTTGCCCTTGTCTATCACCTCCCCTGAAAATCTGTTCCTAAGTGGCTTTTCCCAGCTCCCACCTACCCTTGGCAGTCTATTATCTCCCTGTGGTAAAGCCTGTCACACTGCATCATGGACATGCCCGTTGTCCCCCTGAGAAGAGAAAAGGGACAATGAGGGACCCAGCATTGGCAGCTCTAGTGCAGAGCCCCATGCCTGGCTTGCAGGAAATGCCAGATCATGAAGACAAACGGAGATCATCCTCTGGCTAAAACCAGCTCTTCTTTGCCTATCGCAGGATCTGGTCAATAAAGAGCAGCCAGTTATTATTGCTGTTTTTCTAGGGATTTTTACCCCATATATTTCCCAGGTCTCTACTCTTTTTGTGGCACTTTAATTCAGGCTTCAACCACTTCCTAGTCAGATCAGGTGAAATCATTTTCCTTCCCATACCCTCGATGTATTTCACATCTAGTAATTCTTTATTTAAAGATCTTATGTACCCATTTGACAGACAGACCACAAGTAGGTAGAGAGGGAGGCAGAGAGAGAGGGGGGAAGCAGGCTCCCCGCTGAGCAGAGAGCCCGATGTGGGGCTCCATCCCAGGACCCTGAAATCATGACCTGAGCCGAAGGCAGAGGCCTAAACCACTGAGCCACCCAGGAGCCCCCATATCTGGCAATTTTTAACCAACGTGGATTTGCTGCATCAAATAGTTCCTTCTTCTTCAAATATAAATATATAAATAAAGTGATCAAGTCACTCGCATGTCTTAGGAGAATGTCATACCTTTAGTAGCAAACTTGAAATCTTGGCCATTGGTTTTGATTTTTGTTTTGGTTAGATTTGGTTCGGTTTTTGTCATTTTAAAAATCCCTCCAGCCCTTGGCTCTGTCTGACCTGATTGCTTTCAGCTGTTTCTGCCACAAAATTGTCCCGGCAGCGAAAACTCTCATTGTTTACAGTGGCGCCCCCTTCTGAACACTTTGTTAATAAAAAGCTTTTTTTTTTTTTGTTTGTTTGTTTTTCGGCTATGGTAAATGTGGAACAACAATGAGGTACTTCAAAGAGGTGAACCACAGATAAATTTCTCTAAGGGTGGGGTGAGGGTTACTCAAAAAGGAACTTGACAAGGCTTTTAAAGATATCGACAATCATTATAACATAACGTGACTGATTGTTACCGCGCTCTTAACTGGGCAAACACTTGTTGGCTTCCAAGAAAAACTAACATAGTTGAAATGGTTCTAGTGGCCTTCTAGCACAGGGTATGATGGGGTAGGTATTCTAGCCACTGGCTGTGCAAGGCATGAGGCCTGTTAGTGATTCTATTTTTTCCTCTGCAGAATGGGTCTTTCTACATTCCAGGTCCTTTCTACCCCAATAAATAATGCGGCGATTCTCTCAGTGAGTTGTACTTTGGGTTTAAACAGCCAACTGTCTCTTAAAAAGGTCTTTTGTTTAAATTCCTTTAAAGAAAAGTCCTTTCAAAAAAATTCTTTTATTTTTTATTTTGAAATCCCATATGTTTACTCTGATCATGGAACTTTGTCATTTTGACCATCTCTGCTGATTAAAATATTCTTTTTTTTTTTTTTAAAGATTTTCTGTATTTATTTGACAGAGAGAGAAATCACAAGTAGGCGGAGAGTCAGGCAGAGAGAGATAGAAAAGCAGGCTCCTGCTGAGCAAAGAGCCCGATGCGGGGCTCAATCCCGGGACACTGAGATCATGGCCCGAGCCGAAGGCAGAGGCTTAATCCACTGAGCCACCCAGGCGCCCCTGATTAAAATATTCTTCATCATTAGCACCTACTGCTCTCCTCTCTTGGTGGTCTCTCCGGAAGGGGTCTCCTCTAGCTCTTCTAGCAGGAGATGGGCAGTTCCCAAATACCCCTGTTGCCAGACTAACCTTACCTATCCTGCAGGGTCAGGTAGGCCTGGCCCTTTATCTGTTGTTCTCCTCTGAGGGGTTAGTTTTTCATAGATACCGTGCTTTGCTTTTGTCAGGATTTACCCTGGATTATCAAAACCCTTTTCTTCTGCCAGTGAAGCCTAAGAAACTGTCCTAATGAGAAACCAGGAATTCAAACAGATCATATTTATCCTGAATGTTCTGTCCAAAATGAAAAATTCATTTCTGAGGTGCCTCAAGATCTCTGAGAAGGGAAGTTTCACCAACTCTGTCATGTAGGGGCATCAATTCCGATTCTGTGTCAATTTTACTACTTTCCCAGCTAGTAATTCTCTACCTCAGAAAGCCCACTGTCAACCGTTTTCTCTTTCAAAGGCAGTTGCTCTTAGAGTCTTCACATGGCACTTGGAGCCTGCTGGTCGTTGGCTACTGCCCTCTGTACCTTGGGTCTAACAGCTGCAAGGCTTCAAGATGAGCACGTCCCTTGTTCTAGGACTTAATATAGTTTGGGGCACATGGTAAGCAATAATCACTTCTTTAGTTGATCCAAGTGTTGGATCTTTCTTAATTATTCTACTACCACAATTTACTTGTTCTAAGATTTGTCCCCCCCCCCATTTTAATATCTCTTAAGGTGGCACTCACCTTGCACTTGATGACATATCCTACTTTAACTGACAGCATTTCTCTTTCTTAGTCGAACATAAACTATAGTGCATCTTACACTTGATGAAAGCTAGGATGCAATGAAATACTCTATTATGGTTACGATTCTGATATTTGAAATCCTCCGGTAGCTCCCTGTGCCCCCACAGTGTAGTACCTCACCTCCTCGCCATAGTATACAAACCTTCTCACCCCCAGTGTTAACCCCGGGGCTCAGCCTCCATCCCCAGGTGATGCTGCCAGATCAGCTGTCGGTTGTCATGAACTTGCTGTAGTTTCCCGAATGCACTGTGCTGCCTCCTGGCACTCTGAAACTTGACACACTCATCCTCATTCTTCGCTTTGCCCTTGTCTATCACCTCCCCTGAAAATCTGTTCCTAAGTGGCTTTTCCCAGCTCCCACCTACCCTTGGCAGTCTATTATCTCCCTGTGGTAAAGCCTGTCACACTGCAGCATGGACATGCCCGTTGTCCCCCTGAGAAGAGAAAAGGGACAATGAGGGACCCAGCATTGGCAGCTCTAGTGCAGAGCCCCATGCCTGGCTTGCAGGAAATGCCAGATCATGAAGACAAACGGAGATCATCCTCTGGCTAAAACCAGCTCTTCTTTGCCTATCGCAGGATCTGGTCAATAAAGAGCAGCCAGTTATTATTGCTGTTTTTCTAGGGATTTTTACCCCATATATTTCCCAGGTCTCTACTCTTTTTGTGGCACTTTAATTCAGGCGTCAACCACTTCCTAGTCAGATCAGGTGAAATCATTTTCCTTCCCATACCCTCGATGTATTTCACATCTAGTAATTCTTTATTTAAAGATCTTATTTACCCATTTGACAGACAGATCACAAGTAGGTAGAGAGGGAGGCAGAG
The DNA here is from genome assembly GCF_964662115.1 of Mustela nivalis. Taxonomy (NCBI): domain Eukaryota; kingdom Metazoa; phylum Chordata; class Mammalia; order Carnivora; family Mustelidae; genus Mustela; species Mustela nivalis. The sequence goes on along the minus strand of NW_028135545.1, from coordinate 167,253 downwards.
AGAGAGGGGGGAAGCAGGCTCCCCGCTGAGCAGAGAGCCCGATGTGGGGCTCCATCCCAGGACCCTGAAATCATGACCTGAGCCGAAGGCAGAGGCCTAAACCACTGAGCCACCCAGGAGCCCCCATATCTGGCAATTTTTAACCAACGTGGATTTGCTGCATCAAATAGTTCCTTCTTCTTCAAATATAAATATATAAATAAAGTGATCAAGTCACTCGCATGTCTTAGGAAAATGTCATACCTTTAGTAGCAAACTTGAAATCTTGGCCATTGGTTTTGATTTTTGTTTTGGTTAGATTTGGTTCGGTTTTTGTCATTTTAAAAATCCCTCCAGCCCTTGGCTCTGTCTGACCTGATTGCTTTCAGTTGTTTCTGCAACAAAATTGTTCCGGCAGCGAAAACTCTCATTGTTTACAGTGGCGCCCCCTTCTGAACACTTTGTTAATAAAAAGCTTTTTTTTGTTTGTTTGTTTGTTTTTCGGCTATGGTAAATGTGGAACAACAATGAGGTACTTCAAAGAGGTGAACCACAGATAAATTTCTCTAAGGGTGGGGTGAGGGTTACTCAAAAAGGAACTTGACAAGGCTTTTAAAGATATCGACAATCATTATAACATAACGTGACTGATTGTTACCGCGCTCTTAACTGGGCAAACACTTGTTGGCTTCCAAGAAAAACTAACATAGTTGAAATGGTTCTAGTGGCCTTCTAGCACAGGGTAGGATGGGGTAGGTATTCTAGCCACTGGCTGTGCAAGGCATGAGGCCTGTTAGTGATTCTATTTTTTCCTCTGCAGAATGGGTCTTTCTACATTCCAGGTCCTTTCTACCCCAGTAAATAATGCGGCGATTCTCTCAGTGAGTTGTACTTTGGGTTTAAACAGCCAACTGTCTCTTAAAAAGGTCTTTTGTTTAAATTCTTTAAAGAAAAGTCCTTTCAAAAAAATTCTTTTATTTTTTATTTTTAAATCCCATATGTTTACTCTGATCATGGAACTTTGTCATTTTGACCATCTCTGCTGATTAAAATATTCTTTTCTTTTTTTTTTTTAAAGATTTTCTGTATTTATTTGACAGAGAGAGAAATCACAAGTAGGCGGAGAGTCAGGCAGAGAGAGATAGAAAAGCAGGCTCCTGCTGAGCAAAGAGCCCGAAGCGGGGCTCAATCCCAGGACACTGAGTTCATGGCCCGAGCCGAAGGCAGAGGCTTAATCCACTGAGCCACCCAGGCGCCCCTGATTAAAATATTCTTCATCATTAGCACCTACTGCCCTCCTCTCTTGGTGGTCTCTCCGGAAGGGGTCTTCTCTAGCTCTTCTAGCAGGAGATGGGCAGTTCCCAAATACCCCTGTTGCCAGACTAACCTTACCTATCCTGCAGGGTCAGGTAGGCCTGGCCCTTTATCTGTTGTTCTCCTCTGAGGGGTTAGTTTTTCATAGATACCGTGCTTTGCTTTTGTCAGGATTTACCCTGGATTATCAAAACCCTTTTCTTCTGCCAGTGAAGCCTAAGAAACTGTCCTAATGAGAAACCAGGAATTCAAACAGATCATATTTATCCTGAATGTTCTGTCCAAAACGAAAAATTCATTTCTGAGGTGCCTCAAGATCTCTGAGAAGGGAAGTTTCACCAACTCTGTCATGTAGGGGCATCAATTCCGATTCTGTGTCAATTTTACTACTTTCCCAGCTAGTAATTCTCTACCTCAGAAAGCCCACTGTCAACCGTTTTCTCTTTCAAAGGCAGTTGCTCTTAGAGTCTTCACATGGCACTTGGAGCCTGCTGGTCGTTGGCTACTGCCCTCTGTACCTTGGGTCTAACAGCTGCAAGGCTTCAAGATGAGCACGTCCCTTGTTCTAGGACTTAATATAGTTTGGGGCACATGGTAAGCAATAATCACTTCTTTAGTTGATCCAAGTGTTGGATCTTTCTTAATTATTCTACTACCACAATTTACTTGTTCTAAGATTGGTCCCCCCCCATTTTAATATCTCTTAAGGTGGCACTCACCTTGCACTTGATGACATATCCTACTTTAACTGACAGCATTTCTCTTTCTTAGTCGAACATAAACTATAGTGCATCTTACACTTGATGAAAGCTAGGATGCAATGAAATACTCTATTATGGTTACGATTCTGATATTTGAAATCCTCCGGTAGCTCCCTGTGCCCCCACAGTGTAGTACCTCACCTCCTCGCCATAGTATACAAACCTTCTCACCCCCAGTGTTAACCCCGGGGCTCAGCCTCCATCCCCAGGTGATGCTGCCAGATCAGCTGTCGGTTGTCATGAACTTGCTGTAGTTTCCCGAATGCACTGTGCTGCCTCCTGGCACTCTGAAACTTGACACACTCATCCTCATTCTTCGCTTTGCCCTTGTCTATCACCTCCCCTGAAAATCTGTTCCTAAGTGGCTTTTCCCAGCTCCCACCTACCCTTGGCAGTCTATTATCTCCCTGTGGTAAAGCCTGTCACACTGCAGCATGGACATGCCCGTTGTCCCCCTGAGAAGAGAAAAGGGACAATGAGGGACCCAGCATTGGCAGCTCTAGTGCAGAGCCCCATGCCTGGCTTGCAGGAAATGCCAGATCATGAAGACAAACGGAGATCATCCTCTGGCTAAAACCAGCTCTTCTTTGCCTATCGCAGGATCTGGTCAATAAAGAGCAGCCAGTTATTATTGCTGTTTTTCTAGGGATTTTTACCCCATATATTTCCCAGGTCTCTACTCTTTTTGTGGCACTTTAATTCAGGCTTCAACCACTTCCTAGTCAGATCAGGTGAAATCATTTTCCTTCCCATACCCTCGATGTATTTCACATCTAGTAATTCTTTATTTAAAGATCTTATTTACCCATTTGACAGACAGATCACAAGTAGGTAGAGAGGGAGGCAGAGAGAGAGGGGGGAAGCAGGCTCCCCGCTGAGCAGAGAGCCCGATGTGGGGCTCCATCCCAGGACCCTGAAATCATGACCTGAGCCGAAGGCAGAGGCCTAAACCACTGAGCCACCCAGGAGCCCCCATATCTGGTAATTTTTAACCAACGTGGATTTGCTGCATCAAATAGTTCCTTCTTCTTCAAATATAAATATATAAATAAAGTGATCAAGTCACTCGCATGTCTTAGGAGAATGTCATACCTTTAGTAGCAAACTTGAAATCTTGGCCATTGGTTTTGATTTTTGTTTTGGTTAGATTTGGTTCGGTTTTTGTCATTTTAAAAATCCCTCCAGCCCTTGGCTCTGTCTGACCTGATTGCTTTCAGCTGTTTCTGCAACAAAATTGTCCGGGCAGCGAAAACTCTCATTGTTTACAGTGGCGCCCCCTTCTGAACACTTTGTTAATAAAAAGCTTTGTTTTGTTTGTTTGTTTGTTTTTCGGCTATGGTAAATGTGGAACAACAATGAGGTACTTCAAAGAGGTGAACCACAGATAAATTTCTCTAAGGGTGGGGTGAGGGTTACTCAAAAAGGAACTTGACAAGGCTTTTAAAGATATCGACAATCATTATAACATAACGTGACTGATTGTTACCGCGCTCTTAACTGGGCAAACACTTGTTGGCTTCCAAGAAAAACTAACATAGTTGAAATGGTTCTAGTGGCCTTCTAGCACAGGGTATGATGGGGTAGGTATTCTAGCCACTGGCTGTGCAAGGCATGAGGCCTGTTAGTGATTCTATTTTTTCCTCTGCAGAATGGGTCTTTCTACATTCCAGGTCCTTTCTACCCCAATAAATAATGCGGTGATTCTCTCAGTGAGTTGTACTTTGGGTTTAAACAGCCAACTGTCTCTTAAAAAGGTCTTTTGTTTAAATTCCTTTAAAGAAAAGTCCTTTCAAAAAAATTCTTTTATTTTTTATTTTGAAATCCCATATGTTTACTCTGATCATGGAACTTTGTCATTTTGACCATCTCTGCTGATTAAAATATTCTTTTTTTTTTTTTAAAGATTTACTGTATTTATTTGACAGAGAGAGAAATCACAAGTAGGCGGAGAGTCAGGCAGAGAGAGATAGAAAAGCAGGCTCCTGCTGAGCAAAGAGCCCGATGCGGGGCTCAATCCCAGGACACTGAGATCATGGCCCGAGCCGAAGGCAGAGGCTTAATCCACTGAGCCACCCAGGCGCCCCTGATTAAAATATTCTTCATCATTAGCACCTACTGCTCTCCTCTCTTGGTGGTCTCTCCGGAAGGGGTCTCCTCTAGCTCTTCTAGCAGGAGATGGGCAGTTCCCAAATACCCCTGTTGCCAGACTAACCTTACCTATCCTGCAGGGTCAGGTAGGCCTGGCCCTTTATCTGTTGTTCTCCTCTGAGGGGTTAGTTTTTCATAGATACCGTGCTTTGCTTTTGTCAGGATTTACCCTGGATTATCAAAACCCTTTTCTTCTGCCAGTGAAGCCTAAGAAACTGTCCTAATGAGAAACCAGGAATTCAAACAGATCATATTTATCCTGAATGTTCTGTCCAAAATGAAAAATTCATTTCTGAGGTGCCTCAAGATCTCTGAGAAGGGAAGTTTCACCAACTCTGTCATGTAGGGGCATCAATTCCGATTCTGTGTCAATTTTACTACTTTCCCAGCTAGTAATTCTCTACCTCAGAAAGCCCACTGTCAACCGTTTTCTCTTTCAAAGGCAGTTGCTCTTAGAGTCTTCACATGGCACTTGGAGCCTGCTGGTCGTTGGCTACTGCCCTCTGTACCTTGGGTCTAACAGCTGCTAGGCTTCATGATGAGCATGTCTCTTGTTCTAGGACTTAATATAGTTTGGGGCACATGGTAAGCAATAATCACTTCTTTAGTTGATCCAAGTGTTGGATCTTTCTTAATTATTCTACTACCACAATTTACTTGTTCTAAGATTGGTCCCCCCCCCCATTTTAATATCTCTTAAGGTGGCACTCACCTTGCACTTGATGACATATCCTACTTTAACTGACAGCATTTCTCTTTCTTAGTCGAACATAAACTATAGTGCATCTTACACTTGATGAAAGCTAGGATGCAATGAAATACTCTATTATGGTTACGATTCTGATATTTGAAATCCTCCGGTAGCTCCCTGTGCCCCCACAGTGTAGTACCTCACCTCCTCGCCATAGTATACAAACCTTCTCACCCCCAGTGTTAACCCCGGGGCTCAGCCTCCATCCCCAGGTGATGCTGCCAGATCAGCTGTCGGTTGTCATGAACTTGCTGTAGTTTCCCGAATGCACTGTGCTGCCTCCTGGCACTCTGAAACTTGACACACTCATCCTCATTCTTCGCTTTGCCCTTGTCTATCACCTCCCCTGAAAATCTGTTCCTAAGTGGCTTTTCCCAGCTCCCACCTACCCTTGGCAGTCTATTATCTCCCTGTGGTAAAGCCTGTCACACTGCAGCATGGACATGCCCGTTGTCCCCCTGAGAAGAGAAAAGGGACAATGAGGGACCCAGCATTGGCAGCTCTAGTGCAGAGCCCCATGCCTGGCTTGCAGGAAATGCCAGATCATGAAGACAAACGGAGATCATCCTCTGGCTAAAACCAGCTCTTCTTTGCCTATCGCAGGATCTGGTCAATAAAGAGCAGCCAGTTATTATTGCTGTTTTTCTAGGGATTTTTACCCCATATATTTCCCAGGTCTCTACTCTTTTTGTGGCACTTTAATTCAGGCTTCAACCACTTCCTAGTCAGATCAGGTGAAATCATTTTCCTTCCCATACCCTCGATGTATTTCACATCTAGTAATTCTTTATTTAAAGATCTTATTTACCCATTTGACAGACAGATCACAAGTAGGTAGAGAGGGAGGCAGAGAGAGAGGGGGGAAGCAGGCTCCCCGCTGAGCAGAGAGCCCGATGTGGGGCTCCATCCCAGGACCCTGAAATCATGACCTGAGCCGAAGGCAGAGGCCTAAACCACTGAGCCACCCAGGAGCCCCCATATCTGGTAATTTTTAACCAACGTGGATTTGCTGCATCAAATAGTTCCTTCTTCTTCAAATATAAATATATAAATAAAGTGATCAAGTCACTCGCATGTCTTAGGAGAATGTCATACCTTTAGTAGCAAACTTGAAATCTTGGCCATTGGTTTTGATTTTTGTTTTGGTTAGATTTGGTTCGGTTTTTGTCATTTTAAAAATCCCTCCAGCCCTTGGCTCTGTCTGACCTGATTGCTTTCAGCTGTTTCTGCAACAAAATTGTCCGGGCAGCGAAAACTCTCATTGTTTACAGTGGCGCCCCCTTCTGAACACTTTGTTAATAAAAAGCTTTGTTTTGTTTGTTTGTTTGTTTTTCGGCTATGGTAAATGTGGAACAACAATGAGGTACTTCAAAGAGGTGAACCACAGATAAATTTCTCTAAGGGTGGGGTGAGGGTTACTCAAAAAGGAACTTGACAAGGCTTTTAAAGATATCGACAATCATTATAACATAACGTGACTGATTGTTACCGCGCTCTTAACTGGGCAAACACTTGTTGGCTTCCAAGAAAAACTAACATAGTTGAAATGGTTCTAGTGGCCTTCTAGCACAGGGTATGATGGGGTAGGTATTCTAGCCACTGGCTGTGCAAGGCATGAGGCCTGTTAGTGATTCTATTTTTTCCTCTGCAGAATGGGTCTTTCTACATTCCAGGTCCTTTCTACCCCAATAAATAATGCGGCGATTCTCTCAGTGAGTTGTACTTTGGGTTTAAACAGCCAACTGTCTCTTAGAAAGGTCTTTTGTTTAAATTCCTTTAAAGAAAAGTCCTTTCAAAAAAATTCTTTTATTTTTTATTTTGAAATCCCATATGTTTACTCTGATCATGGAACTTTGTCATTTTGACCATCTCTGCTGATTAAAATATTCTTTTTTTTTTTTAAGATTTTCTGTATTTATTTGACAGAGAGAGAAATCACAAGTAGGCGGAGAGTCAGGCAGAGAGAGATAGAAAAGCAGGCTCCTGCTGAGCAAAGAGCCCGATGCGGGGCTCAATCCCAGGACACTGAGATCATGGCCCGAGCCGAAGGCAGAGGCTTAATCCACTGAGCCACCCAGGCGCCCCTGATTAAAATATTCTTCATCATTAGCACCTACTGCTCTCCTCTCTTGGTGGTCTCTCCGGAAGGGGTCTCCTCTAGCTCTTCTAGCAGGAGATGGGCAGTTCCCAAATACCCCTGTTGCCAGACTAACCTTACCTATCCTGCAGGGTCAGGTAGGCCTGGCCCTTTATCTGTTGTTCTCCTCTGAGGGGTTAGTTTTTCATAGATACCGTGCTTTGCTTTTGTCAGGATTTACCCTGGATTATCAAAACCCTTTTCTTCTGCCAGTGAAGCCTAAGAAACTGTCCTAATGAGAAACCAGGAATTTAAACAGATCATATTTATCCTGAATGTTCTGTCCAAAATGAAAAATTCATTTCTGAGGTGCCTCAAGATCTCTGAGAAGGGAAGTTTCACCAACTCTGTCATGTAGGGGCATCAATTCCGATTCTGTGTCAATTTTACTACTTTCCCAGCTAGCAATTCTCTACCTCAGAAAGCCCACTGTCAACCGTTTTCTCTTTCAAAGGCAGTTGCTCTTAGAGTCTTCACATGGCACTTGGAGCCTGCTGGTCGTTGGCTACTGCCCTCTGTACCTTGGGTCTAACAGCTGCAAGGCTTCAAGATGAGCACGTCCCTTGTTCTAGGACTTAATATAGTTTGGGGCACATGGTAAGCAATAATCACTTCTTTAGTTGATCCAAGTGTTGGATCTTTCTTAATTATTCTACTACCACAATTTACTTGTTCTAAGATTGGTCCCCCCCCCCATTTTAATATCTCTTAAGGTGGCACTCACCTTGCACTTGATGACATATCCTACTTTAACTGACAGCATTTCTCTTTCTTAGTCGAACATAAACTATAGTGCATCTTACACTTGATGAAAGCTAGGATGCAATGAAATACTCTATTATGGTTACGATTCTGATATTTGAAATCCTCCGGTAGCTCCCTGTGCCCCCACAGTGTAGTACCTCACCTCCTCGCCATAGTATACAAACCTTCTCACCCCCAGTGTTAACCCCGGGGCTCAGCCTCCATCCCCAGGTGATGCTGCCAGATCAGCTGTCGGTTGTCATGAACTTGCTGTAGTTTCCCGAATGCACTGTGCTGCCTCCTGGCACTCTGAAACTTGACACACTCATCCTCATTCTTCGCTTTGCCCTTGTCTATCACCTCCCCTGAAAATCTGTTCCTAAGTGGCTTTTCCCAGCTCCCACCTACCCTTGGCAGTCTATTATCTCCCTGTGGTAAAGCCTGTCACACTGCAGCATGGACATGCCCGTTGTCCCCCTGAGAAGAGAAAAGGGACAATGAGGGACCCAGCATTGGCAGCTCTAGTGCAGAGCCCCATGCCTGGCTTGCAGGAAATGCCAGATCATGAAGACAAACGGAGATCATCCTCTGGCTAAAACCAGCTCTTCTTTGCCTATCGCAGGATCTGGTCAATAAAGAGCAGCCAGTTATTATTGCTGTTTTTCTAGGGATTTTTACCCCATATATTTCCCAGGTCTCTACTCTTTTTGTGGCACTTTAATTCAGGCTTCAACCACTTCCTAGTCAGATCAGGTGAAATCATTTTCCTTCCCATACCCTCGATGTATTTCACATCTAGTAATTCTTTATTTAAAGATCTTATTTACCCATTTGACAGACAGATCACAAGTAGGTAGAGAGGGAGGCAGAGAGAGAGGGGGGAAGCAGGCTCCCCGCTGAGCAGAGAGCCCGATGTGGGGCTCCATCCCAGGACCCTGAAATCATGACCTGAGCCGAAGGCAGAGGCCTAAACCACTGAGCCACCCAGGAGCCCCCATATCTGGTAATTTTTAACCAACGTGGATTTGCTGCATCAAATAGTTCCTTCTTCTTCAAATATAAATATATAAATAAAGTGATCAAGTCACTCGCATGTCTTAGGAGAATGTCATACCTTTAGTAGCAAACTTGAAATCTTGGCCATTGGTTTTGATTTTTGTTTTGGTTAGATTTGGTTCGGTTTTTGTCATTTTAAAAATCCCTCCAGCCCTTGGCTCTGTCTGACCTGATTGCTTTCAGCTGTTTCTGCAACAAAATTGTCCGGGCAGCGAAAACTCTCATTGTTTACAGTGGCGCCCCCTTCTGAACACTATGTTAATAAAAAGCTTTGTTTTGTTTGTTTGTTTGTTTTTCGGCTATGGTAAATGTGGAACAACAATGAGGTACTTCAAAGAGGTGAACCACAGATAAATTTCTCTAAGGGTGGGGTGAGGGTTACTCAAAAAGGAACTTGACAAGGCTTTTAAAGATATCGACAATCATTATAACATAACGTGACTGATTGTTACCGCGCTCTTAACTGGGCAAACACTTGTTGGCTTCCAAGAAAAACTAACATAGTTGAAATGGTTCTAGTGGCCTTCTAGCACAGGGTATGATGGGGTAGGTATTCTAGCCACTGGCTGTGCAAGGCATGAGGCCTGTTAGTGATTCTATTTTTTCCTCTGCAGAATGGGTCTTTCTACATTCCAGGTCCTTTCTACCCCAATAAATAATGCGGCGATTCTCTCAGTGAGTTGTACTTTGGGTTTAAACAGCCAACTGTCTCTTAGAAAGGTCTTTTGTTTAAATTCCTTTAAAGAAAAGTCCTTTCAAAAAAATTCTTTTATTTTTTATTTTGAAATCCCATATGTTTACTCTGATCATGGAACTTTGTCATTTTGACCATCTCTGCTGATTAAAATATTCTTTTTTTTTTTTTTAAGATTTTCTGTATTTATTTGACAGAGAGAGAAATCACAAGTAGGCGGAGAGTCAGGCAGAGAGAGATAGAAAAGCAGGCTCCTGCTGAGCAAAGAGCCCGATGCGGGGCTCAATCCCAGGACACTGAGATCATGGCCCGAGCCGAAGGCAGAGGCTTAATCCACTGAGCCACCCAGGCGCCCCTGATTAAAATATTCTTCATCATTAGCACCTACTGCTCTCCTCTCTTGGTGGTCTCTCCGGAAGGGGTCTCCTCTAGCTCTTCTAGCAGGAGATGGGCAGTTCCCAAATACCCCTGTTGCCAGACTAACCTTACCTATCCTGCAGGGTCAGGTAGGCCTGGCCCTTTATCTGTTGTTCTCCTCTGAGGGGTTAGTTTTTCATAGATACCGTGCTTTGCTTTTGTCAGGATTTACCCTGGATTATCAAAACCCTTTTCTTCTGCCAGTGAAGCCTAAGAAACTGTCCTAATGAGAAACCAGGAATTCAAACAGATCATATTTATCCTGAATGTTCTGTCCAAAATGAAAAATTCATTTCTGAGGTGCCTCAAGATCTCTGAGAAGGGAAGTTTCACCAACTCTGTCATGTAGGGGCATCAATTCCGATTCTGTGTCAATTTTACTACTTTCCCAGCTAGTAATTCTCTACCTCAGAAAGCCCACTGTCAACCGTTTTCTCTTTCAAAGGCAGTTGCTCTTAGAGTCTTCACATGGCACTTGGAGCCTGCTGGTCGTTGGCTACTGCCCTCTGTACCTTGGGTCTAACAGCTGCAAGGCTTCAAGATGAGCACGTCCCTTGTTCTAGGACTTAATATAGTTTGGGGCACATGGTAAGCAATAATCACTTCTTTAGTTGATCCAAGTGTTGGATCTTTCTTAATTATTCTACTACCACAATTTACTTGTTCTAAGATTGGTCCCCCCCCCCATTTTAATATCTCTTAAGGTGGCACTCACCTTGCACTTGATGACATATCCTACTTTAACTGACAGCATTTCTCTTTCTTAGTCGAACATAAACTATAGTGCATCTTACACTTGATGAAAGCTAGGATGCAATGAAATACTCTATTATGGTTACGATTCTGATATTTGAAATCCTCCGGTAGCTCCCTGTGCCCCCACAGTGTAGTACCTCACCTCCTCGCCATAGTATACAAACCTTCTCACCCCCAGTGTTAACCCCGGGGCTCAGCCTCCATCCCCAGGTGATGCTGCCAGATCAGCTGTCGGTTGTCATGAACTTGCTGTAGTTTCCCGAATGCACTGTGCTGCCTCCTGGCACTCTGAAACTTGACACACTCATCCTCATTCTTCGCTTTGCCCTTGTCTATCACCTCCCCTGAAAATCTGTTCCTAAGTGGCTTTTCCCAGCTCCCACCTACCCTTGGCAGTCTATTATCTCCCTGTGGTAAAGCCTGTCACACTGCAGCATGGACATGCCCGTTGTCCCCCTGAGAAGAGAAAAGGGACAATGAGGGACCCAGCATTGGCAGCTCTAGTGCAGAGCCCCATGCCTGGCTTGCAGGAAATGTCAGATCATGAAGACAAACGGAGATCATCCTCTGGCTAAAACCAGCTCTTCTTTGCCTATCGCAGGATCTGGTCAATAAAGAGCAGCCAGTTATTATTGCTGTTTTTCTAGGGATTTTTACCCCATATATTTCCCAGGTCTCTACTCTTTTTGTGGCACTTTAATTCAGGCGTCAACCACTTCCTAGTCAGATCAGGTGAAATCATTTTCCTTCCCATACCCTCGATGTATTTCACATCTAGTAATTCTTTATTTAAAGATCTTATTTACCCATTTGACAGACAGATCACAAGTAGGTAGAGAGGGAGGCAGAGAGAGAGGGGGGAAGCAGGCTCCCCGCTGAGCAGAGAGCCCGATGTGGGGCTCCATCCCAGGACCCTGAAATCATGACCTGAGCCGAAGGCAGAGGCCTAAACCACTGAGCCACCCAGGAGCCCCCATATCTGGTAATTTTTAACCAACGTGGATTTGCTGCATCAAATAGTTCCTTCTTCTTCAAATATAAATATATAAATAAAGTGATCAAGTCACTCGCATGTCTTAGGAGAATGTCATACCTTTAGTAGCAAACTTGAAATCTTGGCCATTGGTTTTGATTTTTGTTTTGGTTAGATTTGGTTCGGTTTTTGTCATTTTAAAAATCCCTCCAGCCCTTGGCTCTGTCTGACCTGATTGCTTTCAGCTGTTTCTGCCACAAAATTGTCCAGGCAGCGAAAACTCTCATTGTTTACAGTGGCGCCCCCTTCTGAACACTTTGTTAATAAAAAGCTTTTTTTTTTTTGTTTGTTTGTTTTTCGGCTATGGTAAATGTGGAACAACAATGAGGTACTTCAAAGAGGTGAACCACAGATAAATTTCTCTAAGGGTGGGGTGAGGGTTACTCAAAAAGGAACTTGACAAGGCTTTTAAAGATATCGACAATCATTATAACATAACGTGACTGATTGTTACCGCGCTCTTAACTGGGCAAACACTTGTTGGCTTCCAAGAAAAACTAACATAGTTGAAATGGTTCTAGTGGCCTTCTAGCACAGGGTATGATGGGGTAGGTATTCTAGCCACTGGCTGTGCAAGGCATGAGGCCTGTTAGTGATTCTATTTTTTCCTCTGCAGAATGGGTCTTTCTACATTTCAGGTCCTTTCTACCCCAATAAATAATGCGGCGATTCTCTCAGTGAGTTGTACTTTGGGTTTAAACAGCAAACTGTCTCTTAAAAAGGTCTTTTGTTTAAATTCCTTTAAAGAAAAGTCCTTTCAAAAAAATTCTTTTATTTTTTATTTTGAAATCCCATATGTTTACTCTGATCATGGAACTTTGTCATTTTGACCATCTCTGCTGATTAAAATATTCTTTTTTTTTTTTTAAGATTTTCTGTATTTATTTGACAGAGAGAGAAATCACAAGTAGGCGGAGAGTCAGGCAGAGAGAGATAGAAAAGCAGGCTCCTGCTGAGCAAAGAGCCCGATGCGGGTCTCAATCCCAGGACACTGAGATCATGGCCCGAGCCAAAGGAAGAGGCTTAATCCACTGAGCCACCCAGGCGCCCCTGATTAAAATATTCTTCATCATTAGCACCTACTGCTCTCCTCTCTTGGTGGTCTCTCCGGAAGGAGTCTCCTCTAGCTCTTCTAGCAGGAGATGGGCAGTTCCCAAATACCCCTGTTGCCAGACTAACCTTACCTATCCTGCAGGGTCAGGTAGGCCTGGCCCTTTATCTGTTGTTCTCCTCTGAGGGGTTAGTTTTTCATAGATACCGTGCTTTGCTTTTGTCAGGATTTACCCTGGATTATCAAAACCCTTTTCTTCTGCCAGTGAAGCCTAAGAAACTGTCCTAATGAGAAACCAGGAATTCAAACAGATCATATTTATCCTGAATGTTCTGTCCAAAATGAAAAATTCATTTCTGAGGTGCCTCAAGATCTCTGAGAAGGGAAGTTTCACCAACTCTGTCATGTAGGGGCATCAATTCCGATTCTGTGTCAATTTTACTACTTTCCCAGCTAGTAATTCTCTACCTCAGAAAGCCCACTGTCAACCGTTTTCTCTTTCAAAGGCAGTTGCTCTTAGAGTCTTCACATGGCACTTGGAGCCTGCTGGTCGTTGGCTACTGCCCTCTGTACCTTGGGTCTAACAGCTGCAAGGCTTCAAGATGAGCACGTCCCTTGTTCTAGGACTTAATATAGTTTGGGGCACATGGTAAGCAATAATCACTTCTTTAGTTGATCCAAGTGTTGGATCTTTCTTAATTATTCTACTACCACAATTTACTTGTTCTAAGATTGGTCCCCCCCCCATTTTAATATCTCTTAAGGTGGCACTCACCTTGCACTTGATGACATATCCTACTTTAACTGACAGCATTTCTCTTTCTTAGTCGAACATAAACTATAGTGCATCTTACACTTGATGAAAGCTAGGATGCAATGAAATACTCTATTATGGTTACGATTCTGATATTTGAAATCCTCCGGTAGCTCCCTGTGCCCCCACAGTGTAGTACCTCACCTCCTCGCCATAGTATACAAACCTTCTCACCCCCAGTGTTAACCCCGGGGCTCAGCCTCCATCCCCAGGTGATGCTGCCAGATCAGCTGTCGGTTGTCATGAACTTGCTGTAGTTTCCCGAATGCACTGTGCTGCCTCCTGGCACTCTGAAACTTGACACACTCATCCTCATTCTTCGCTTTGCCCTTGTCTATCACCTCCCCTGAAAATCTGTTCCTAAGTGGCTTTTCCCAGCTCCCACCTACCCTTGGCAGTCTATTATCTCCCTGTGGTAAAGCCTGTCACACTGCAGCATGGACATGCCCGTTGTCCCCCTGAGAAGAGAAAAGGGACAATGAGGGACCCAGCATTGGCAGCTCTAGTGCAGAGCCCCATGCCTGGCTTGCAGGAAATGCCAGATCATGAAGACAAACGGAGATCATCCTCTGGCTAAAACCAGCTCTTCTTTGCCTATCGCAGGATCTGGTCAATAAAGAGCAGCCAGTTATTATTGCTGTTTTTCTAGGGATTTTTACCCCATATATTTCCCAGGTCTCTACTCTTTTTGTGGCACTTTAATTCAGGCGTCAACCACTTCCTAGTCAGATCAGGTGAAATCATTTTCCTTCCCATACCCTCGATGTATTTCACATCTAGTAATTCTTTATTTATAGATCTTATTTACCCATTTGACAGACAGATCACAAGTAGGTAGAGAGGGAGGCAGAGAGAGAGGGGGGAAGCAGGCTCCCCGCTGAGCAGAGAGCCCGATGTGGGGCTCCATCCCAGGACCCTGAAATCATGACCTGAGCCGAAGGCAGAGGCCTAAACCACTGAGCCACCCAGGAGCCCCCATATCTGGTAATTTTTAACCAACGTGGATTTGCTGCATCAAATAGTTCCTTCTTCTTCAAATATAAATATATAAATAAAGTGATCAAGTCACTCGCATGTCTTAGGAGAATGTCATACCTTTAGTAGCAAACTTGAAATCTTGGCCATTGGTTTTGATTTTTGTTTTGGTTAGATTTGGTTCGGTTTTTGTCATTTTAAAAATCCCTCCAGCCCTTGGCTCTGTCTGACCTGATTGCTTTCAGCTGTTTCTGCCACAAAATTGTCCAGGCAGCGAAAACTCTCATTGTTTACAGTGGCGCCCCCTTCTGAACACTTTGTTAATAAAAAGCTTTTTTTTTTTTTGTTTGTTTGTTTTTCGGCTATGGTAAATGTGGAACAACAATGAGGTACTTCAAAGAGGTGAACCACAGATAAATTTCTCTAAGGGTGGGGTGAGGCTTACTCAAAAAGGAACTTGACAAGGCTTTTAAAGATATCGACAATCATTATAACATAACGTGACTGATTGTTACCGCGCTCTTAACTGGGCAAACACTTGTTGGCTTCCAAGAAAAACTAACATAGTTGAAATGGTTCTAGTGGCCTTCTAGCACAGGGTATGATGGGGTAGGTATTCTAGCCACTGGCTGTGCAAGGCATGAGGCCTGTTAGTGATTCTATTTTTTCCTCTGCAGAATGGGTCTTTCTACATTTCAGGTCCTTTCTACCCCAATAAATAATGCGGCGATTCTCTCAGTGAGTTGTACTTTGGGTTTAAACAGCCAACTGTCTCTTAAAAAGGTCTTTTGTTTAAATTCCTTTAAAGAAAAGTCCTTTCAAAAAAATTCTTTTACTTTTTATTTTGAAATCCCATATGTTTACTCTGATCATGGAACTTTGTCATTTTGACCATCTCTGCTGATTAAAATATTCTTTTTTTTTTTTTTAAAGATTTTCTGTATTTATTTGACAGAGAGAGAAATCACAAGTAGGCGGAGAGTCAGGCAGAGAGAGATAGAAAAGCAGGCTCCTGCTGAGCAAAGAGCCCGATGCGGGGCTCAATCCCAGGACACTGAGATCATGGCCCGAGCCAAAGGAAGAGGCTTAATCCACTGAGCCACCCAGGCGCCCCTGATTAAAATATTCTTCATCATTAGCACCTACTGCTCTCCTCTCTTGGTGGTCTCTCCGGAAGGGGTCTCCTCTAGCTCTTCTAGCAGGAGATGGGCAGTTCCCAAATACCACTGTTGCCAGACTAACCTTACCTATCCTGCAGGGTCAGGTAGGCCTGGCCCTTTATCTGTTGTTCTCCTCTGAGGGGTTAGTTTTTCATAGATACCGTGCTTTGCTTTTGTCAGGATTTACCCTGGATTATCAAAACCCTTTTCTTCTGCCAGTGAAGCCTAAGAAACTGTCCTAATGAGAAACCAGGAATTTAAACAGATCATATTTATCCTGAATGTTCTGTCCAAAATGAAAAATTCATTTCTGAGGTGCCTCAAGATCTCTGAGAAGGGAAGTTTCACCAACTCTGTCATGTAGGGGCATCAATTCCGATTCTGTGTCAATTTTACTACTTTCCCAGCTAGTAATTCTCTACCTCAGAAAGCCCACTGTCAACCGTTTTCTCTTTCAAAGGCAGTTGCTCTTAGAGTCTTCACATGGCACTTGGAGCCTGCTGGTCGTTGGCTACTGCCCTCTGTACCTTGGGTCTAACAGCTGCAAGGCTTCAAGATGAGCACGTCCCTTGTTCTAGGACTTAATATAGTTTGGGGCACATGGTAAGCAATAATCACTTCTTTAGTTGATCCAAGTGTTGGATCTTTCTTAATTATTCTACTACCACAATTTACTTGTTCTAAGATTTGTCCCCCCCCCATTTTAATATCTCTTAAGGTGGCACTCACCTTGCACTTGATGACATATCCTACTTTAACTGACAGCATTTCTCTTTCTTAGTCGAACATAAACTATAGTGCATCTTACACTTGATGAAAGCTAGGATGCAATGAAATACTCTATTATGGTTACGATTCTGATATTTGAAATCCTCCGGTAGCTCCCTGTGCCCCCACAGTGTAGTACCTCACCTCCTCGCCATAGTATACAAACCTTCTCACCCCCAGTGTTAACCCCGGGGCTCAGCCTCCATCCCCAGGTGATGCTGCCAGATCAGCTGTCGGTTGTCATGAACTTGCTGTAGTTTCCCGAATGCACTGTGCTGCCTCCTGGCACTCTGAAACTTGACACACTCATCCTCATTCTTCGCTTTGCCCTTGTCTATCACCTCCCCTGAAAATCTGTTCCTAAGTGGCTTTTCCCAGCTCCCACCTACCCTTGGCAGTCTATTATCTCCCTGTGGTAAAGCCTGTCACACTGCAGCATGGACATGCCCGTTGTCCCCCTGAGAAGAGAAAAGGGACAATGAGGGACCCAGCATTGGCAGCTCTAGTGCAGAGCCCCATGCCTGGCTTGCAGGAAATGCCAGATCATGAAGACAAACGGAGATCATCCTCTGGCTAAAACCAGCTCTTCTTTGCCTATCGCAGGATCTGGTCAATAAAGAGCAGCCAGTTATTATTGCTGTTTTTCTAGGGATTTTTACCCCATATATTTCCCAGGTCTCTACTCTTTTTGTGGCACTTTAATTCAGGCGTCAACCACTTCCTAGTCAGATCAGGTGAAATCATTTTCCTTCCCATACCCTCGATGTATTTCACATCTAGTAATTCTTTATTTAAAGATCTTATTTACCCATTTGACAGACAGATCACAAGTAGGTAGAGAGGGAGGCAGAGAGAGAGGGGGGAAGCAGGCTCCCCGCTGAGCAGAGAGCCCGATGTGGGGCTCCATCCCAGGACCCTGAAATCATGACCTGAGCCGAAGGCAGAGGCCTAAACCACTGAGCCACCCAGGAGCCCCCATATCTGGCAATTTTTAACCAACGTGGATTTGCTGCATCAAATAGTTCCTTCTTCTTCAAATATAAATATATAAATAAAGTGATCAAGTCACTCGCATGTCTTAGGAAAATGTCATACCTTTAGTAGCAAACTTGAAATCTTGGCCATTGGTTTTGATTTTTGTTTTGGTTAGATTTGGTTCGGTTTTTGTCATTTTAAAAATCCCTCCAGCCCTTGGCTCTGTCTGACCTGATTGCTTTCAGTTGTTTCTGCAACAAAATTGTTCCGGCAGCGAAAACTCTCATTGTTTACAGTGGCGCCCCCTTCTGAACACTTTGTTAATAAAAAGCTTTTTTTTGTTTGTTTGTTTGTTTTTCGGCTATGGTAAATGTGGAACAACAATGAGGTACTTCAAAGAGGTGAACCACAGATAAATTTCTCTAAGGGTGGGGTGAGGGTTACTCAAAAAGGAACTTGACAAGGCTTTTAAAGATATCGACAATCATTATAACATAACGTGACTGATTGTTACCGCGCTCTTAACTGGGCAAACACTTGTTGGCTTCCAAGAAAAACTAACATAGTTGAAATGGTTCTAGTGGCCTTCTAGCACAGGGTAGGATGGGGTAGGTATTCTAGCCACTGGCTGTGCAAGGCATGAGGCCTGTTAGTGATTCTATTTTTTCCTCTGCAGAATGGGTCTTTCTACATTCCAGGTCCTTTCTACCCCAGTAAATAATGCGGCGATTCTCTCAGTGAGTTGTACTTTGGGTTTAAACAGCCAACTGTCTCTTAAAAAGGTCTTTTGTTTAAATTCTTTAAAGAAAAGTCCTTTCAAAAAAATTCTTTTATTTTTTATTTTTAAATCCCATATGTTTACTCTGATCATGGAACTTTGTCATTTTGACCATCTCTGCTGATTAAAATATTCTTTTTTTTTTTTAAGATTTTCTGTATTTATTTGACAGAGAGAGAAATCACAAGTAGGCGGAGAGTCAGGCAGAGAGAGATAGAAAAGCAGGCTCCTGCTGAGCAAAGAGCCCGATGCGGGGCTCAATCCCAGGACACTGAGATCATGGCCCGAGCCGAAGGCAGAGGCTTAATCCACTGAGCCACCCAGGCGCCCCTGATTAAAATATTCTTCATCATTAGCACCTACTGCTCTCCTCTCTTGGTGGTCTCTCCGGAAGGGGTCTCCTCTAGCTCTTCTAGCAGGAGATGGGCAGTTCCCAAATACCCCTGTTGCCAGACTAACCTTACCTATCCTGCAGGGTCAGGTAGGCCTGGCCCTTTATCTGTTGTTCTCCTCTGAGGGGTTAGTTTTTCATAGATACCGTGCTTTGCTTTTGTCAGGATTTACCCTGGATTATCAAAACCCTTTTCTTCTGCCAGTGAAGCCTAAGAAACTGTCCTAATGAGAAACCAGGAATTCAAACAGATCATATTTATCCTGAATGTTCTGTCCAAAATGAAAAATTCATTTCTGAGGTGCCTCAAGATCTCTGAGAAGGGAAGTTTCACCAACTCTGTCATGTAGGGGCATCAATTCCGATTCTGTGTCAATTTTACTACTTTCCCAGCTAGTAATTCTCTACCTCAGAAAG
This sequence comes from Mustela nivalis, assembly GCF_964662115.1. Classification (NCBI taxonomy): domain Eukaryota; kingdom Metazoa; phylum Chordata; class Mammalia; order Carnivora; family Mustelidae; genus Mustela; species Mustela nivalis. The sequence continues at coordinate 148,134 of NW_028135545.1, read as the reverse complement.
CCCACTGTCAACCGTTTTCTCTTTCAAAGGCAGTTGCTCTTAGAGTCTTCACATGGCACTTGGAGCCTGCTGGTCGTTGGCTACTGCCCTCTGTACCTTGGGTCTAACAGCTGCAAGGCTTCAAGATGAGCACGTCCCTTGTTCTAGGACTTAATATAGTTTGGGGCACATGGTAAGCAATAATCACTTCTTTAGTTGATCCAAGTGTTGGATCTTTCTTAATTATTCTACTACCACAATTTACTTGTTCTAAGATTGGTCCCCCCCCCCATTTTAATATCTCTTAAGGTGGCACTCACCTTGCACTTGATGACATATCCTACTTTAACTGACAGCATTTCTCTTTCTTAGTCGAACATAAACTATAGTGCATCTTACACTTGATGAAAGCTAGGATGCAATGAAATACTCTATTATGGTTACGATTCTGATATTTGAAATCCTCCGGTAGCTCCCTGTGCCCCCACAGTGTAGTACCTCACCTCCTCGCCATAGTATACAAACCTTCTCACCCCCAGTGTTAACCCCGGGGCTCAGCCTCCATCCCCAGGTGATGCTGCCAGATCAGCTGTCGGTTGTCATGAACTTGCTGTAGTTTCCCGAATGCACTGTGCTGCCTCCTGGCACTCTGAAACTTGACACACTCATCCTCATTCTTCGCTTTGCCCTTGTCTATCACCTCCCCTGAAAATCTGTTCCTAAGTGGCTTTTCCCAGCTCCCACCTACCCTTGGCAGTCTATTATCTCCCTGTGGTAAAGCCTGTCACACTGCAGCATGGACATGCCCGTTGTCCCCCTGAGAAGAGAAAAGGGACAATGAGGGACCCAGCATTGGCAGCTCTAGTGCAGAGCCCCATGCCTGGCTTGCAGGAAATGTCAGATCATGAAGACAAACGGAGATCATCCTCTGGCTAAAACCAGCTCTTCTTTGCCTATCGCAGGATCTGGTCAATAAAGAGCAGCCAGTTATTATTGCTGTTTTTCTAGGGATTTTTACCCCATATATTTCCCAGGTCTCTACTCTTTTTGTGGCACTTTAATTCAGGCGTCAACCACTTCCTAGTCAGATCAGGTGAAATCATTTTCCTTCCCATACCCTCGATGTATTTCACATCTAGTAATTCTTTATTTAAAGATCTTATTTACCCATTTGACAGACAGATCACAAGTAGGTAGAGAGGGAGGCAGAGAGAGAGGGGGGAAGCAGGCTCCCCGCTGAGCAGAGAGCCCGATGTGGGGCTCCATCCCAGGACCCTGAAATCATGACCTGAGCCGAAGGCAGAGGCCTAAACCACTGAGCCACCCAGGAGCCCCCATATCTGGTAATTTTTAACCAACGTGGATTTGCTGCATCAAATAGTTCCTTCTTCTTCAAATATAAATATATAAATAAAGTGATCAAGTCACTCGCATGTCTTAGGAGAATGTCATACCTTTAGTAGCAAACTTGAAATCTTGGCCATTGGTTTTGATTTTTGTTTTGGTTAGATTTGGTTCGGTTTTTGTCATTTTAAAAATCCCTCCAGCCCTTGGCTCTGTCTGACCTGATTGCTTTCAGCTGTTTCTGCCACAAAATTGTCCAGGCAGCGAAAACTCTCATTGTTTACAGTGGCGCCCCCTTCTGAACACTTTGTTAATAAAAAGCTTTTTTTTTTTTGTTTGTTTGTTTTTCGGCTATGGTAAATGTGGAACAACAATGAGGTACTTCAAAGAGGTGAACCACAGATAAATTTCTCTAAGGGTGGGGTGAGGGTTACTCAAAAAGGAACTTGACAAGGCTTTTAAAGATATCGACAATCATTATAACATAACGTGACTGATTGTTACCGCGCTCTTAACTGGGCAAACACTTGTTGGCTTCCAAGAAAAACTAACATAGTTGAAATGGTTCTAGTGGCCTTCTAGCACAGGGTATGATGGGGTAGGTATTCTAGCCACTGGCTGTGCAAGGCATGAGGCCTGTTAGTGATTCTATTTTTTCCTCTGCAGAATGGGTCTTTCTACATTTCAGGTCCTTTCTACCCCAATAAATAATGCGGCGATTCTCTCAGTGAGTTGTACTTTGGGTTTAAACAGCAAACTGTCTCTTAAAAAGGTCTTTTGTTTAAATTCCTTTAAAGAAAAGTCCTTTCAAAAAAATTCTTTTATTTTTTATTTTGAAATCCCATATGTTTACTCTGATCATGGAACTTTGTCATTTTGACCATCTCTGCTGATTAAAATATTCTTTTTTTTTTTTTAAGATTTTCTGTATTTATTTGACAGAGAGAGAAATCACAAGTAGGCGGAGAGTCAGGCAGAGAGAGATAGAAAAGCAGGCTCCTGCTGAGCAAAGAGCCCGATGCGGGTCTCAATCCCAGGACACTGAGATCATGGCCCGAGCCAAAGGAAGAGGCTTAATCCACTGAGCCACCCAGGCGCCCCTGATTAAAATATTCTTCATCATTAGCACCTACTGCTCTCCTCTCTTGGTGGTCTCTCCGGAAGGAGTCTCCTCTAGCTCTTCTAGCAGGAGATGGGCAGTTCCCAAATACCCCTGTTGCCAGACTAACCTTACCTATCCTGCAGGGTCAGGTAGGCCTGGCCCTTTATCTGTTGTTCTCCTCTGAGGGGTTAGTTTTTCATAGATACCGTGCTTTGCTTTTGTCAGGATTTACCCTGGATTATCAAAACCCTTTTCTTCTGCCAGTGAAGCCTAAGAAACTGTCCTAATGAGAAACCAGGAATTCAAACAGATCATATTTATCCTGAATGTTCTGTCCAAAACGAAAAATTCATTTCTGAGGTGCCTCAAGATCTCTGAGAAGGGAAGTTTCACCAACTCTGTCATGTAGGGGCATCAATTCCGATTCTGTGTCAATTTTACTACTTTCCCAGCTAGTAATTCTCTACCTCAGAAAGCCCACTGTCAACCGTTTTCTCTTTCAAAGGCAGTTGCTCTTAGAGTCTTCACATGGCACTTGGAGCCTGCTGGTCGTTGGCTACTGCCCTCTGTACCTTGGGTCTAACAGCTGCAAGGCTTCAAGATGAGCACGTCCCTTGTTCTAGGACTTAATATAGTTTGGGGCACATGGTAAGCAATAATCACTTCTTTAGTTGATCCAAGTGTTGGATCTTTCTTAATTATTCTACTACCACAATTTACTTGTTCTAAGATTGGTCCCCCCCCCATTTTAATATCTCTTAAGGTGGCACTCACCTTGCACTTGATGACATATCCTACTTTAACTGACAGCATTTCTCTTTCTTAGTCGAACATAAACTATAGTGCATCTTACACTTGATGAAAGCTAGGATGCAATGAAATACTCTATTATGGTTACGATTCTGATATTTGAAATCCTCCGGTAGCTCCCTGTGCCCCCACAGTGTAGTACCTCACCTCCTCGCCATAGTATACAAACCTTCTCACCCCCAGTGTTAACCCCGGGGCTCAGCCTCCATCCCCAGGTGATGCTGCCAGATCAGCTGTCGGTTGTCATGAACTTGCTGTAGTTTCCCGAATGCACTGTGCTGCCTCCTGGCACTCTGAAACTTGACACACTCATCCTCATTCTTCGCTTTGCCCTTGTCTATCACCTCCCCTGAAAATCTGTTCCTAAGTGGCTTTTCCCAGCTCCCACCTACCCTTGGCAGTCTATTATCTCCCTGTGGTAAAGCCTGTCACACTGCAGCATGGACATGCCCGTTGTCCCCCTGAGAAGAGAAAAGGGACAATGAGGGACCCAGCATTGGCAGCTCTAGTGCAGAGCCCCATGCCTGGCTTGCAGGAAATGCCAGATCATGAAGACAAACGGAGATCATCCTCTGGCTAAAACCAGCTCTTCTTTGCCTATCGCAGGATCTGGTCAATAAAGAGCAGCCAGTTATTATTGCTGTTTTTCTAGGGATTTTTACCCCATATATTTCCCAGGTCTCTACTCTTTTTGTGGCACTTTAATTCAGGCGTCAACCACTTCCTAGTCAGATCAGGTGAAATCATTTTCCTTCCCATACCCTCGATGTATTTCACATCTAGTAATTCTTTATTTATAGATCTTATTTACCCATTTGACAGACAGATCACAAGTAGGTAGAGAGGGAGGCAGAGAGAGAGGGGGGAAGCAGGCTCCCCGCTGAGCAGAGAGCCCGATGTGGGGCTCCATCCCAGGACCCTGAAATCATGACCTGAGCCGAAGGCAGAGGCCTAAACCACTGAGCCACCCAGGAGCCCCCATATCTGGTAATTTTTAACCAACGTGGATTTGCTGCATCAAATAGTTCCTTCTTCTTCAAATATAAATATATAAATAAAGTGATCAAGTCACTCGCATGTCTTAGGAGAATGTCATACCTTTAGTAGCAAACTTGAAATCTTGGCCATTGGTTTTGATTTTTGTTTTGGTTAGATTTGGTTCGGTTTTTGTCATTTTAAAAATCCCTCCAGCCCTTGGCTCTGTCTGACCTGATTGCTTTCAGCTGTTTCTGCCACAAAATTGTCCCGGCAGCGAAAACTCTCATTGTTTACAGTGGCGCCCCCTTCTGAACACTTTGTTAATAAAAAGCTTTTTTTTTTTTTGTTTGTTTGTTTTTCGGCTATGGTAAATGTGGAACAACAATGAGGTACTTCAAAGAGGTGAACCACAGATAAATTTCTCTAAGGGTGGGGTGAGGCTTACTCAAAAAGGAACTTGACAAGGCTTTTAAAGATATCGACAATCATTATAACATAACGTGACTGATTGTTACCGCGCTCTTAACTGGGCAAACACTTGTTGGCTTCCAAGAAAAACTAACATAGTTGAAATGGTTCTAGTGGCCTTCTAGCACAGGGTATGATGGGGTAGGTATTCTAGCCACTGGCTGTGCAAGGCATGAGGCCTGTTAGTGATTCTATTTTTTCCTCTGCAGAATGGGTCTTTCTACATTTCAGGTCCTTTCTACCCCAATAAATAATGCGGCGATTCTCTCAGTGAGTTGTACTTTGGGTTTAAACAGCCAACTGTCTCTTAAAAAGGTCTTTTGTTTAAATTCCTTTAAAGAAAAGTCCTTTCAAAAAAATTCTTTTACTTTTTATTTTGAAATCCCATATGTTTACTCTGATCATGGAACTTTGTCATTTTGACCATCTCTGCTGATTAAAATATTCTTTTTTTTTTTTTTAAAGATTTTCTGTATTTATTTGACAGAGAGAGAAATCACAAGTAGGCGGAGAGTCAGGCAGAGAGAGATAGAAAAGCAGGCTCCTGCTGAGCAAAGAGCCCGATGCGGGGCTCAATCCCAGGACACTGAGATCATGGCCCGAGCCAAAGGAAGAGGCTTAATCCACTGAGCCACCCAGGCGCCCCTGATTAAAATATTCTTCATCATTAGCACCTACTGCTCTCCTCTCTTGGTGGTCTCTCCGGAAGGGGTCTCCTCTAGCTCTTCTAGCAGGAGATGGGCAGTTCCCAAATACCACTGTTGCCAGACTAACCTTACCTATCCTGCAGGGTCAGGTAGGCCTGGCCCTTTATCTGTTGTTCTCCTCTGAGGGGTTAGTTTTTCATAGATACCGTGCTTTGCTTTTGTCAGGATTTACCCTGGATTATCAAAACCCTTTTCTTCTGCCAGTGAAGCCTAAGAAACTGTCCTAATGAGAAACCAGGAATTTAAACAGATCATATTTATCCTGAATGTTCTGTCCAAAATGAAAAATTCATTTCTGAGGTGCCTCAAGATCTCTGAGAAGGGAAGTTTCACCAACTCTGTCATGTAGGGGCATCAATTCCGATTCTGTGTCAATTTTACTACTTTCCCAGCTAGTAATTCTCTACCTCAGAAAGCCCACTGTCAACCGTTTTCTCTTTCAAAGGCAGTTGCTCTTAGAGTCTTCACATGGCACTTGGAGCCTGCTGGTCGTTGGCTACTGCCCTCTGTACCTTGGGTCTAACAGCTGCAAGGCTTCAAGATGAGCACGTCCCTTGTTCTAGGACTTAATATAGTTTGGGGCACATGGTAAGCAATAATCACTTCTTTAGTTGATCCAAGTGTTGGATCTTTCTTAATTATTCTACTACCACAATTTACTTGTTCTAAGATTTGTCCCCCCCCCATTTTAATATCTCTTAAGGTGGCACTCACCTTGCACTTGATGACATATCCTACTTTAACTGACAGCATTTCTCTTTCTTAGTCGAACATAAACTATAGTGCATCTTACACTTGATGAAAGCTAGGATGCAATGAAATACTCTATTATGGTTACGATTCTGATATTTGAAATCCTCCGGTAGCTCCCTGTGCCCCCACAGTGTAGTACCTCACCTCCTCGCCATAGTATACAAACCTTCTCACCCCCAGTGTTAACCCCGGGGCTCAGCCTCCATCCCCAGGTGATGCTGCCAGATCAGCTGTCGGTTGTCATGAACTTGCTGTAGTTTCCCGAATGCACTGTGCTGCCTCCTGGCACTCTGAAACTTGACACACTCATCCTCATTCTTCGCTTTGCCCTTGTCTATCACCTCCCCTGAAAATCTGTTCCTAAGTGGCTTTTCCCAGCTCCCACCTACCCTTGGCAGTCTATTATCTCCCTGTGGTAAAGCCTGTCACACTGCAGCATGGACATGCCCGTTGTCCCCCTGAGAAGAGAAAAGGGACAATGAGGGACCCAGCATTGGCAGCTCTAGTGCAGAGCCCCATGCCTGGCTTGCAGGAAATGCCAGATCATGAAGACAAACGGAGATCATCCTCTGGCTAAAACCAGCTCTTCTTTGCCTATCGCAGGATCTGGTCAATAAAGAGCAGCCAGTTATTATTGCTGTTTTTCTAGGGATTTTTACCCCATATATTTCCCAGGTCTCTACTCTTTTTGTGGCACTTTAATTCAGGCGTCAACCACTTCCTAGTCAGATCAGGTGAAATCATTTTCCTTCCCATACCCTCGATGTATTTCACATCTAGTAATTCTTTATTTAAAGATCTTATTTACCCATTTGACAGACAGATCACAAGTAGGTAGAGAGGGAGGCAGAGAGAGAGGGGGGAAGCAGGCTCCCCGCTGAGCAGAGAGCCCGATGTGGGGCTCCATCCCAGGACCCTGAAATCATGACCTGAGCCGAAGGCAGAGGCCTAAACCACTGAGCCACCCAGGAGCCCCCATATCTGGCAATTTTTAACCAACGTGGATTTGCTGCATCAAATAGTTCCTTCTTCTTCAAATATAAATATATAAATAAAGTGATCAAGTCACTCGCATGTCTTAGGAAAATGTCATACCTTTAGTAGCAAACTTGAAATCTTGGCCATTGGTTTTGATTTTTGTTTTGGTTAGATTTGGTTCGGTTTTTGTCATTTTAAAAATCCCTCCAGCCCTTGGCTCTGTCTGACCTGATTGCTTTCAGTTGTTTCTGCAACAAAATTGTTCCGGCAGCGAAAACTCTCATTGTTTACAGTGGCGCCCCCTTCTGAACACTTTGTTAATAAAAAGCTTTTTTTTGTTTGTTTGTTTGTTTTTCGGCTATGGTAAATGTGGAACAACAATGAGGTACTTCAAAGAGGTGAACCACAGATAAATTTCTCTAAGGGTGGGGTGAGGGTTACTCAAAAAGGAACTTGACAAGGCTTTTAAAGATATCGACAATCATTATAACATAACGTGACTGATTGTTACCGCGCTCTTAACTGGGCAAACACTTGTTGGCTTCCAAGAAAAACTAACATAGTTGAAATGGTTCTAGTGGCCTTCTAGCACAGGGTAGGATGGGGTAGGTATTCTAGCCACTGGCTGTGCAAGGCATGAGGCCTGTTAGTGATTCTATTTTTTCCTCTGCAGAATGGGTCTTTCTACATTCCAGGTCCTTTCTACCCCAGTAAATAATGCGGCGATTCTCTCAGTGAGTTGTACTTTGGGTTTAAACAGCCAACTGTCTCTTAAAAAGGTCTTTTGTTTAAATTCTTTAAAGAAAAGTCCTTTCAAAAAAATTCTTTTATTTTTTATTTTTAAATCCCATATGTTTACTCTGATCATGGAACTTTGTCATTTTGACCATCTCTGCTGATTAAAATATTCTTTTCTTTTTTTTTTTTAAAGATTTTCTGTATTTATTTGACAGAGAGAGAAATCACAAGTAGGCGGAGAGTCAGGCAGAGAGAGATAGAAAAGCAGGCTCCTGCTGAGCAAAGAGCCCGAAGCGGGGCTCAATCCCAGGACACTGAGTTCATGGCCCGAGCCGAAGGCAGAGGCTTAATCCACTGAGCCACCCAGGCGCCCCTGATTAAAATATTCTTCATCATTAGCACCTACTGCCCTCCTCTCTTGGTGGTCTCTCCGGAAGGGGTCTTCTCTAGCTCTTCTAGCAGGAGATGGGCAGTTCCCAAATACCCCTGTTGCCAGACTAACCTTACCTATCCTGCAGGGTCAGGTAGGCCTGGCCCTTTATCTGTTGTTCTCCTCTGAGGGGTTAGTTTTTCATAGATACCGTGCTTTGCTTTTGTCAGGATTTACCCTGGATTATCAAAACCCTTTTCTTCTGCCAGTGAAGCCTAAGAAACTGTCCTAATGAGAAACCAGGAATTCAAACAGATCATATTTATCCTGAATGTTCTGTCCAAAACGAAAAATTCATTTCTGAGGTGCCTCAAGATCTCTGAGAAGGGAAGTTTCACCAACTCTGTCATGTAGGGGCATCAATTCCGATTCTGTGTCAATTTTACTACTTTCCCAGCTAGTAATTCTCTACCTCAGAAAGCCCACTGTCAACCGTTTTCTCTTTCAAAGGCAGTTGCTCTTAGAGTCTTCACATGGCACTTGGAGCCTGCTGGTCGTTGGCTACTGCCCTCTGTACCTTGGGTCTAACAGCTGCAAGGCTTCAAGATGAGCACGTCCCTTGTTCTAGGACTTAATATAGTTTGGGGCACATGGTAAGCAATAATCACTTCTTTAGTTGATCCAAGTGTTGGATCTTTCTTAATTATTCTACTACCACAATTTACTTGTTCTAAGATTGGTCCCCCCCCATTTTAATATCTCTTAAGGTGGCACTCACCTTGCACTTGATGACATATCCTACTTTAACTGACAGCATTTCTCTTTCTTAGTCGAACATAAACTATAGTGCATCTTACACTTGATGAAAGCTAGGATGCAATGAAATACTCTATTATGGTTACGATTCTGATATTTGAAATCCTCCGGTAGCTCCCTGTGCCCCCACAGTGTAGTACCTCACCTCCTCGCCATAGTATACAAACCTTCTCACCCCCAGTGTTAACCCCGGGGCTCAGCCTCCATCCCCAGGTGATGCTGCCAGATCAGCTGTCGGTTGTCATGAACTTGCTGTAGTTTCCCGAATGCACTGTGCTGCCTCCTGGCACTCTGAAACTTGACACACTCATCCTCATTCTTCGCTTTGCCCTTGTCTATCACCTCCCCTGAAAATCTGTTCCTAAGTGGCTTTTCCCAGCTCCCACCTACCCTTGGCAGTCTATTATCTCCCTGTGGTAAAGCCTGTCACAGTGCATCATGGACATGCCCGTTGTCCCCCTGAGAAGAGAAAAGGGACAATGAGGGACCCAGCATTGGCAGCTCTAGTGCAGAGCCCCATGCCTGGCTTGCAGGAAATGCCAGATCATGAAGACAAACGGAGATCATCCTCTGGCTAAAACCAGCTCTTCTTTGCCTATCGCAGGATCTGGTCAATAAAGAGCAGCCAGTTATTATTGCTGTTTTTCTAGGGATTTTTACCCCATATATTTCCCAGGTCTCTACTCTTTTTGTGGCACTTTAATTCAGGCGTCAACCACTTCCTAGTCAGATCAGGTGAAATCATTTTCCTTCCCATACCCTCGATGTATTTCACATCTAGTAATTCTTTATTTATAGATCTTATTTACCCATTTGACAGACAGATCACAAGTAGGTAGAGAGGGAGGCAGAGAGAGAGGGGGGAAGCAGGCTCCCCGCTGAGCAGAGAGCCCGATGTGGGGCTCCATCCCAGGACCCTGAAATCATGACCTGAGCCGAAGGCAGAGGCCTAAACCACTGAGCCACCCAGGAGCCCCCATATCTGGTAATTTTTAACCAACGTGGATTTGCTGCATCAAATAGTTCCTTCTTCTTCAAATATAAATATATAAATAAAGTGATCAAGTCACTCGCATGTCTTAGGAGAATGTCATACCTTTAGTAGCAAACTTGAAATCTTGGCCATTGGTTTTGATTTTTGTTTTGGTTAGATTTGGTTCGGTTTTTGTCATTTTAAAAATCCCTCCAGCCCTTGGCTCTGTCTGACCTGATTGCTTTCAGCTGTTTCTGCCACAAAATTGTCCCAGCAGCGAAAACTCTCATTGTTTACAGTGGCGCCCCCTTCTGAACACTTTGTTAATAAAAAGCTTTTTTTTGTTTGTTTGTTTGTTTTTCGGCTATGGTAAATGTGGAACAACAATGAGGTACTTCAAAGAGGTGAACCACAGATAAATTTCTCTAAGGGTGGGGTGAGGGTTACTCAAAAAGGAACTTGACAAGGCTTTTAAAGATATCGACAATCATTATAACATAACGTGACTGATTGTTACCGCGCTCTTAACTGGGCAAACACTTGTTGGCTTCCAAGAAAAACTAACATAGTTGAAATGGTTCTAGTGGCCTTCTAGCACAGGGTATGATGGGGTAGGTATTCTAGCCACTGGCTGTGCAAGGCATGAGGCCTGTTAGTGATTCTATTTTTTCCTCTGCAGAATGGGTCTAACTACATTCCAGGTCCTTTCTACCCCAATAAATAATGCGGCGATTCTCTCAGTGAGTTGTACTTTGGGTTTAAACAGCCAACTGTCTCTTAAAAAGGTCTTTTGTTTAAATTCCTTTAAAGAAAAGTCCTTTCAAAAAAATTCTTTTATTTTTTATTTTTAAATCCCATATGTTTACTCTGATCATGGAACTTTGTCATTTTGACCATCTCTGCTGATTAAAATATTCTTTTTTTTTTTTTTAAAGATTTTCTGTATTTATTTGTCAGAGAGAGAAATCACAAGTAGGCGGAGAGTCAGGCAGAGAGAGATAGAAAAGCAGGCTCCTGCTGAGCAAGGAGCCCGATGCGGGGCTCAATCCCAGGACACTGAGATCATGGCCGGAGCCGAAGGCAGAGGCTTAATCCACTGAGCCACCCAGGCGCCCCTGATTAAAATATTCTTCATCATTAGCACCTACTGCCCTCCTCTCTTGGTGGTCTCTCCGGAAGGGGTCTTCTCTAGCTCTTCTAGCAGGAGATGGGCAGTTCCCAAATACCCCTGTTGCCAGACTAACCTTACCTATCCTGCAGGGTCAGGTAGGCCTGGCCCTTTATCTGTTGTTCTCCTCTGAGGGGTTAGTTTTTCATAGATACCGTGCTTTGCTTTTGTCAGGATTTACCCTGGATTATCAAAACCCTTTTCTTCTGCCAGTGAAGCCTAAGAAACTGTCCTAATGAGAAACCAGGAATTCAAACAGATCATATTTATCCTGAATGTTCTGTCCAAAATGAAAAATTCATTTCTGAGGTGCCTCAAGATCTCTGAGAAGGGAAGTTTCACCAACTCTGTCATGTAGGGGCATCAATTCCGATTCTGTGTCAATTTTACTACTTTCCCAGCTAGCAATTCTCTACCTCAGAAAGCCCACTGTCAACCGTTTTCTCTTTCAAAGGCAGTTGCTCTTAGAGTCTTCACATGGCACTTGGAGTCTGCTGGTCGTTGGCTACTGCCCTCTGTACCTTGGGTCTAACAGCTGCAAGGCTTCAAGATGAGCACGTCTCTTGTTCTAGGACTTAGTATAGTTTGGGGCACATGGTAAGCAATAATCACTTCTTTAGTTGATCCAAGTGTTGGATCTTTCTTAATTATTCTACTACCACAATTTACTTGTTCTAAGATTGGTCCCTTCCCCCATTTTAATATCTCTTAAGGTGGCACTCACCTTGCACTTGATGACATATCCTACTTTAACTGACAGCATTTCTCTTTCTTAGTCGAACATAAACTATAGTGCATCTTACACTTGATGAAAGCTAGGATGCAATGAAATACTCTATTATGGTTACGATTCTGATATTTGAAATCCTCCGGTAGCTCCCTGTGCCCCCACAGTGTAGTACCTCACCTCCTCGCCATAGTATACAAACCTTCTCACCCCCAGTGTTAACCCCGGGGCTCAGCCTCCATCCCCAGGTGATGCTGCCAGATCAGCTGTCGGTTGTCATGAACTTGCTGTAGTTTCCCGAATGCACTGTGCTGCCTCCTGGCACTCTGACACTTGACACACTCATCCTCATTCTTCGCTTTGCCCTTGTCTATCACCTCCCCTGAAAATCTGTTCCTAAGTGGCTTTTCCCAGCTCCCACCTACCCTTGGCAGTCTATTATCTCCCTGTGGTAAAGCCTGTCACACTGCATCATGGACATGCCCGTTGTCCCCCTGAGAAGAGAAAAGGGACAATGAGGGACCCAGCATTGGCAGCTCTAGTGCAGAGCCCCATGCCTGGCTTGCAGGAAATGCCAGATCATGAAGACAAACGGAGATCATCCTCTGGCTAAAACCAGCTCTTCTTTGCCTATCGCAGGATCTGGTCAATAAAGAGCAGCCAGTTATTATTGCTGTTTTTCTAGGGATTTTTACCCCATATATTTCCCAGGTCTCTACTCTTTTTGTGGCACTTTAATTCAGGCGTCAACCACTTCCTAGTCAGATCAGGTGAAATCATTTTCCTTCCCATACCCTCGATGTATTTCACATCTAGTAATTCTTTATTTAAAGATCTTATTTACCCATTTGACAGACAGATCACAAGTAGGTAGAGAGGGAGGCAGAGAGAGAGGGGGGAAGCAGGCTCCCCGCTGAGCAGAGAGCCCGATGTGGGGCTCCATCCCAGGACCCTGAAATCATGACCTGAGCCGAAGGCAGAGGCCTAAACCACTGAGCCACCCAGGAGCCCCCATATCTGGTAATTTTTAACCAACGTGGATTTGCTGCATCAAATAGTTCCTTCTTCTTCAAATATAAATATATAAATAAAGTGATCAAGTCACTCGCATGTCTTAGGAGAATGTCATACCTTTAGTAGCAAACTTGAAATCTTGGCCATTGGTTTTGATTTTTGTTTTGGTTAGATTTGGTTCGGTTTTTGTCATTTTAAAAATCCCTCCAGCCCTTGGCTCTGTCTGACCTGATTGCTTTCAGCTGTTTCTGCCACAAAATTGTCCCAGCAGCGAAAACTCTCATTGTTTACAGTGGCGCCCCCTTCTGAACACTTTGTTAATAAAAAGCTTTTTTTTGTTTGTTTGTTTGTTTTTCGGCTATGGTAAATGTGGAACAACAATGAGGTACTTCAAAGAGGTGAACCACAGATAAATTTCTCTAAGGGTGGGGTGAGGGTTACTCAAAAAGGAACTTGACAAGGCTTTTAAAGATATCGACAATCATTATAACATAACGTGACTGATTGTTACCGCGCTCTTAACTGGGCAAACACTTGTTGGCTTCCAAGAAAAACTAACATAGTTGAAATGGTTCTAGTGGCCTTCTAGCACAGGGTATGATGGGGTAGGTATTCTAGCCACTGGCTGTGCAAGGCATGAGGCCTGTTAGTGATTCTATTTTTTCCTCTGCAGAATGGGTCTAACTACATTCCAGGTCCTTTCTACCCCAATAAATAATGCGGCGATTCTCTCAGTGAGTTGTACTTTGGGTTTAAACAGCCAACTGTCTCTTAAAAAGGTCTTTTGTTTAAATTCCTTTAAAGAAAAGTCCTTTCAAAAAAATTCTTTTATTTTTTATTTTTAAATCCCATATGTTTACTCTGATCATGGAACTTTGTCATTTTGACCATCTCTGCTGATTAAAATATTCTTTTTTTTTTTTAAAGATTTTCTGTATTTATTTGACAGAGAGAGAAATCACAAGTAGGCGGAGAGTCAGGCAGAGAGAGATAGAAAAGCAGGCTCCTGCTGAGCAAAGAGCCCGATGCGGGGCTCAATCCCAGGACACTGAGATCATGGCCGGAGCCGAAGGCAGAGGCTTAATCCACTGAGCCACCCAGGCGCCCCTGATTAAAATATTCTTCATCATTAGCACCTACTGCCCTCCTCTCTTGGTGGTCTCTCCGGAAGGGGTCTTCTCTAGCTCTTCTAGCAGGAGATGGGCAGTTCCCAAATACCCCTGTTGCCAGACTAACCTTACCTATCCTGCAGGGTCAGGTAGGCCTGGCCCTTTATCTGTTGTTCTCCTCTGAGGGGTTAGTTTTTCATAGATACCGTGCTTTGCTTTTGTCAGGATTTACCCTGGATTATCAAAACCCTTTTCTTCTGCCAGTGAAGCCTAAGAAACTGTCCTAATGAGAAACCAGGAATTCAAACAGATCATATTTATCCTGAATGTTCTGTCCAAAATGAAAAATTCATTTCTGAGGTGCCTCAAGATCTCTGAGAAGGGAAGTTTCACCAACTCTGTCATGTAGGGGCATCAATTCCGATTCTGTGTCAATTTTACTACTTTCCCAGCTAGCAATTCTCTACCTCAGAAAGCCCACTGTCAACCGTTTTCTCTTTCAAAGGCAGTTGCTCTTAGAGTCTTCACATGGCACTTGGAGTCTGCTGGTCGTTGGCTACTGCCCTCTGTACCTTGGGTCTAACAGCTGCAAGGCTTCAAGATGAGCACGTCTCTTGTTCTAGGACTTAGTATAGTTTGGGGCACATGGTAAGCAATAATCACTTCTTTAGTTGATCCAAGTGTTGGATCTTTCTTAATTATTCTACTACCACAATTTACTTGTTCTAAGATTGGTCCCTTCCCCCATTTTAATATCTCTTAAGGTGGCACTCACCTTGCACTTGATGACATATCCTACTTTAACTGACAGCATTTCTCTTTCTTAGTCGAACATAAACTATAGTGCATCTTACACTTGATGAAAGCTAGGATGCAATGAAATACTCTATTATGGTTACGATTCTGATATTTGAAATCCTCCGGTAGCTCCCTGTGCCCCCACAGTGTAGTACCTCACCTCCTCGCCATAGTATACAAACCTTCTCACCCCCAGTGTTAACCCCGGGGCTCAGCCTCCATCCCCAGGTGATGCTGCCAGATCAGCTGTCGGTTGTCATGAACTTGCTGTAGTTTCCCGAATGCACTGTGCTGCCTCCTGGCACTCTGACACTTGACACACTCATCCTCATTCTTCGCTTTGCCCTTGTCTATCACCTCCCCTGAAAATCTGTTCCTAAGTGGCTTTTCCCAGCTCCCACCTACCCTTGGCAGTCTATTATCTCCCTGTGGTAAAGCCTGTCACACTGCATCATGGACATGCCCGTTGTCCCCCTGAGAAGAGAAAAGGGACAATGAGGGACCCAGCATTGGCAGCTCTAGTGCAGAGCCCCATGCCTGGCTTGCAGGAAATGCCAGATCATGAAGACAAACGGAGATCATCCTCTGGCTAAAACCAGCTCTTCTTTGCCTATCGCAGGATCTGGTCAATAAAGAGCAGCCAGTTATTATTGCTGTTTTTCTAGGGATTTTTACCCCATATATTTCCCAGGTCTCTACTCTTTTTGTGGCACTTTAATTCAGGCGTCAACCACTTCCTAGTCAGATCAGGTGAAATCATTTTCCTTCCCATACCCTCGATGTATTTCACATCTAGTAATTCTTTATTTAAAGATCTTATTTACCCATTTGACAGACAGATCACAAGTAGGTAGAGAGGGAGGCAGAGAGAGAGGGGGGAAGCAGGCTCCCCGCTGAGCAGAGAGCCCGATGTGGGGCTCCATCCCAGGACCCTGAAATCATGACCTGAGCCGAAGGCAGAGGCCTAAACCACTGAGCCACCCAGGAGCCCCCATATCTGGTAATTTTTAACCAACGTGGATTTGCTGCATCAAATAGTTCCTTCTTCTTCAAATATAAATATATAAATAAAGTGATCAAGTCACTCGCATGTCTTAGGAGAATGTCATACCTTTAGTAGCAAACTTGAAATCTTGGCCATTGGTTTTGATTTTTGTTTTGGTTAGATTTGGTTCGGTTTTTGTCATTTTAAAAATCCCTCCAGCCCTTGGCTCTGTCTGACCTGATTGCTTTCAGCTGTTTCTGCCACAAAATTGTCCCAGCAGCGAAAACTCTCATTGTTTACAGTGGCGCCCCCTTCTGAACACTTTGTTAATAAAAAGCTTTTTTTTGTTTGTTTGTTTGTTTTTCGGCTATGGTAAATGTGGAACAACAATGAGGTACTTCAAAGAGGTGAACCACAGATAAATTTCTCTAAGGGTGGGGTGAGGGTTACTCAAAAAGGAACTTGACAAGGCTTTTAAAGATATCGACAATCATTATAACATAACGTGACTGATTGTTACCGCGCTCTTAACTGGGCAAACACTTGTTGGCTTCCAAGAAAAACTAACATAGTTGAAATGGTTCTAGTGGCCTTCTAGCACAGGGTATGATGGGGTAGGTATTCTAGCCACTGGCTGTGCAAGGCATGAGGCCTGTTAGTGATTCTATTTTTTCCTCTGCAGAATGGGTCTAACTACATTCCAGGTCCTTTCTACCCCAATAAATAATGCGGCGATTCTCTCAGTGAGTTGTACTTTGGGTTTAAACAGCCAACTGTCTCTTAAAAAGGTCTTTTGTTTAAATTCCTTTAAAGAAAAGTCCTTTCAAAAAAATTCTTTTATTTTTTATTTTTAAATCCCATATGTTTACTCTGATCATGGAACTTTGTCATTTTGACCATCTCTGCTGATTAAAATATTCTTTTTTTTTTTTAAAGATTTTCTGTATTTATTTGACAGAGAGAGAAATCACAAGTAGGCGGAGAGTCAGGCAGAGAGAGATAGAAAAGCAGGCTCCTGCTGAGCAAAGAGCCCGATGCGGGGCTCAATCCCAGGACACTGAGATCATGGCCGGAGCCGAAGGCAGAGGCTTAATCCACTGAGCCACCCAGGCGCCCCTGATTAAAATATTCTTCATCATTAGCACCTACTGCCCTCCTCTCTTGGTGGTCTCTCCGGAAGGGGTCTTCTCTAGCTCTTCTAGCAGGAGATGGGCAGTTCCCAAATACCCCTGTTGCCAGACTAACCTTACCTATCCTGCAGGGTCAGGTAGGCCTGGCCCTTTATCTGTTGTTCTCCTCTGAGGGGTTAGTTTTTCATAGATACCGTGCTTTGCTTTTGTCAGGATTTACCCTGGATTATCAAAACCCTTTTCTTCTGCCAGTGAAGCCTAAGAAACTGTCCTAATGAGAAACCAGGAATTCAAACAGATCATATTTATCCTGAATGTTCTGTCCAAAACGAAAAATTCATTTCTGAGGTGCCTCAAGATCTCTGAGAAGGGAAGTTTCACCAACTCTGTCATGTAGGGGCATCAATTCCGATTCTGTGTCAATTTTACTACTTTCCCAGCTAGTAATTCTCTACCTCAGAAAGCCCACTGTCAACCGTTTTCTCTTTCAAAGGCAGTTGCTCTTAGAGTCTTCACATGGCACTTGGAGCCTGCTGGTCGTTGGCTACTGCCCTCTGTACCTTGGGTCTAACAGCTGCAAGGCTTCAAGATGAGCACGTCCCTTGTTCTAGGACTTAATATAGTTTGGGGCACATGGTAAGCAATAATCACTTCTTTAGTTGATCCAAGTGTTGGATCTTTCTTAATTATTCTACTACCACAATTTACTTGTTCTAAGATTGGTCCCCCCCCATTTTAATATCTCTTAAGGTGGCACTCACCTTGCACTTGATGACATATCCTACTTTAACTGACAGCATTTCTCTTTCTTAGTCGAACATAAACTATAGTGCATCTTACACTTGATGAAAGCTAGGATGCAATGAAATACTCTATTATGGTTACGATTCTGATATTTGAAATCCTCCGGTAGCTCCCTGTGCCCCCACAGTGTAGTACCTCACCTCCTCGCCATAGTATACAAACCTTCTCACCCCCAGTGTTAACCCCGGGGCTCAGCCTCCATCCCCAGGTGATGCTGCCAGATCAGCTGTCGGTTGTCATGAACTTGCTGTAGTTTCCCGAATGCACTGTGCTGCCTCCTGGCACTCTGAAACTTGACACACTCATCCTCATTCTTCGCTTTGCCCTTGTCTATCACCTCCCCTGAAAATCTGTTCCTAAGTGGCTTTTCCCAGCTCCCACCTACCCTTGGCAGTCTATTATCTCCCTGTGGTAAAGCCTGTCACAGTGCATCATGGACATGCCCGTTGTCCCCCTGAGAAGAGAAAAGGGACAATGAGGGACCCAGCATTGGCAGCTCTAGTGCAGAGCCCCATGCCTGGCTTGCAGGAAATGCCAGATCATGAAGACAAACGGAGATCATCCTCTGGCTAAAACCAGCTCTTCTTTGCCTATCGCAGGATCTGGTCAATAAAGAGCAGCCAGTTATTATTGCTGTTTTTCTAGGGATTTTTACCCCATATATTTCCCAGGTCTCTACTCTTTTTGTGGCACTTTAATTCAGGCGTCAACCACTTCCTAGTCAGATCAGGTGAAATCATTTTCCTTCCCATACCCTCGATGTATTTCACATCTAGTAATTCTTTATTTATAGATCTTATTTACCCATTTGACAGACAGATCACAAGTAGGTAGAGAGGGAGGCAGAGAGAGAGGGGGGAAGCAGGCTCCCCGCTGAGCAGAGAGCCCGATGTGGGGCTCCATCCCAGGACCCTGAAATCATGACCTGAGCCGAAGGCAGAGGCCTAAACCACTGAGCCACCCAGGAGCCCCCATATCTGGTAATTTTTAACCAACGTGGATTTGCTGCATCAAATAGTTCCTTCTTCTTCAAATATAAATATATAAATAAAGTGATCAAGTCACTCGCATGTCTTAGGAGAATGTCATACCTTTAGTAGCAAACTTGAAATCTTGGCCATTGGTTTTGATTTTTGTTTTGGTTAGATTTGGTTCGGTTTTTGTCATTTTAAAAATCCCTCCAGCCCTTGGCTCTGTCTGACCTGATTGCTTTCAGCTGTTTCTGCCACAAAATTGTCCCGACAGCGAAAACTCTCATTGTTTACAGTGGCGCCCCCTTCTGAACACTTTGTTAATAAAAAGCTTTTTTTTGTTTGTTTGTTTGTTTTTCGGCTATGGTAAATGTGGAACAACAATGAGGTACTTCAAAGAGGTGAACCACAGATAAATTTCTCTAAGGGTGGGGTGAGGGTTACTCAAAAAGGAACTTGACAAGGCTTTTAAAGATATCGACAATCATTATAACATAACGTGACTGATTGTTACCGCGCTCTTAACTGGGCAAACACTTGTTGGCTTCCAAGAAAAACTAACATAGTTGAAATGGTTCTAGTGGCCTTCTAGCACAGGGTATGATGGGGTAGGTATTCTAGCCACTGGCTGTGCAAGGCATGAGGCCTGTTAGTGATTCTATTTTTTCCTCTGCAGAATGGGTCTAACTACATTCCAGGTCCTTTCTACCCCAATAAATAATGCGGCGATTCTCTCAGTGAGTTGTACTTTGGGTTTAAACAGCCAACTGTCTCTTAAAAAGGTCTTTTGTTTAAATTCCTTTAAAGAAAAGTCCTTTCAAAAAAATTCTTTTATTTTTTATTTTTAAATCCCATATGTTTACTCTGATCATGGAACTTTGTCATTTTGACCATCTCTGCTGATTAAAATATTCTTTTTTTTTTTTTTAAAGATTTTCTGTATTTATTTGTCAGAGAGAGAAATCACAAGTAGGCGGAGAGTCAGGCAGAGAGAGATAGAAAAGCAGGCTCCTGCTGAGCAAGGAGCCCGATGCCGGGCTCAATCCCAGGACACTGAGATCATGGCCGGAGCCGAAGGCAGAGGCTTAATCCACTGAGCCACCCAGGCGCCCCTGATTAAAATATTCTTCATCATTAGCACCTACTGCCCTCCTCTCTTGGTGGTCTCTCCGGAAGGGGTCTTCTCTAGCTCTTCTAGCAGGAGATGGGCAGTTCCCAAATACCCCTGTTGCCAGACTAACCTTACCTATCCTGCAGGGTCAGGTAGGCCTGGCCCTTTATCTGTTGTTCTCCTCTGAGGGGTTAGTTTTTCATAGATACCGTGCTTTGCTTTTGTCAGGATTTACCCTGGATTATCAAAACCCTTTTCTTCTGCCAGTGAAGCCTAAGAAACTGTCCTAATGAGAAACCAGGAATTCAAACAGATCATATTTATCCTGAATGTTCTGTCCAAAATGAAAAATTCATTTCTGAGGTGCCTCAAGATCTCTGAGAAGGGAAGTTTCACCAACTCTGTCATGTAGGGGCATCAATTCCGATTCTGTGTCAATTTTACTACTTTCCCAGCTAGCAATTCTCTACCTCAGAAAGCCCACTGTCAACCGTTTTCTCTTTCAAAGGCAGTTGCTCTTAGAGTCTTCACATGGCACTTGGAGTCTGCTGGTCGTTGGCTACTGCCCTCTGTACCTTGGGTCTAACAGCTGCAAGGCTTCAAGATGAGCACGTCTCTTGTTCTAGGACTTAGTATAGTTTGGGGCACATGGTAAGCAATAATCACTTCTTTAGTTGATCCAAGTGTTGGATCTTTCTTAATTATTCTACTACCACAATTTACTTGTTCTAAGATTGGTCCCTTCCCCCATTTTAATATCTCTTAAGGTGGCACTCACCTTGCACTTGATGACATATCCTACTTTAACTGACAGCATTTCTCTTTCTTAGTCGAACATAAACTATAGTGCATCTTACACTTGATGAAAGCTAGGATGCAATGAAATACTCTATTATGGTTACGATTCTGATATTTGAAATCCTCCGGTAGCTCCCTGTGCCCCCACAGTGTAGTACCTCACCTCCTCGCCATAGTATACAAACCTTCTCACCCCCAGTGTTAACCCCGGGGCTCAGCCTCCATCCCCAGGTGATGCTGCCAGATCAGCTGTCGGTTGTCATGAACTTGCTGTAGTTTCCCGAATGCACTGTGCTGCCTCCTGGCACTCTGACACTTGACACACTCATCCTCATTCTTCGCTTTGCCCTTGTCTATCACCTCCCCTGAAAATCTGTTCCTAAGTGGCTTTTCCCAGCTCCCACCTACCCTTGGCAGTCTATTATCTCCCTGTGGTAAAGCCTGTCACACTGCATCATGGACATGCCCGTTGTCCCCCTGAGAAGAGAAAAGGGACAATGAGGGACCCAGCATTGGCAGCTCTAGTGCAGAGCCCCATGCCTGGCTTGCAGGAAATGCCAGATCATGAAGACAAACGGAGATCATCCTCTGGCTAAAACCAGCTCTTCTTTGCCTATCGCAGGATCTGGTCAATAAAGAGCAGCCAGTTATTATTGCTGTTTTTCTAGGGATTTTTACCCCATATATTTCCCAGGTCTCTACTCTTTTTGTGGCACTTTAATTCAGGCGTCAACCACTTCCTAGTCAGATCAGGTGAAATCATTTTCCTTCCCATACCCTCGATGTATTTCACATCTAGTAATTCTTTATTTAAAGATCTTATTTACCCATTTGACAGACAGATCACAAGTAGGTAGAGAGGGAGGCAGAGAGAGAGGGGGGAAGCAGGCTCCCCGCTGAGCAGAGAGCCCGATGTGGGGCTCCATCCCAGGACCCTGAAATCATGACCTGAGCCGAAGGCAGAGGCCTAAACCACTGAGCCACCCAGGAGCCCCCATATCTGGTAATTTTTAACCAACGTGGATTTGCTGCATCAAATAGTTCCTTCTTCTTCAAATATAAATATATAAATAAAGTGATCAAGTCACTCGCATGTCTTAGGAGAATGTCATACCTTTAGTAGCAAACTTGAAATCTTGGCCATTGGTTTTGATTTTTGTTTTGGTTAGATTTGGTTCGGTTTTTGTCATTTTAAAAATCCCTCCAGCCCTTGGCTCTGTCTGACCTGATTGCTTTCAGCTGTTTCTGCCACAAAATTGTCCCAGCAGCGAAAACTCTCATTGTTTACAGTGGCGCCCCCTTCTGAACACTTTGTTAATAAAAAGCTTTTTTTTGTTTGTTTGTTTGTTTTTCGGCTATGGTAAATGTGGAACAACAATGAGGTACTTCAAAGAGGTGAACCACAGATAAATTTCTCTAAGGGTGGGGTGAGGGTTACTCAAAAAGGAACTTGACAAGGCTTTTAAAGATATCGACAATCATTATAACATAACGTGACTGATTGTTACCGCGCTCTTAACTGGGCAAACACTTGTTGGCTTCCAAGAAAAACTAACATAGTTGAAATGGTTCTAGTGGCCTTCTAGCACAGGGTATGATGGGGTAGGTATTCTAGCCACTGGCTGTGCAAGGCATGAGGCCTGTTAGTGATTCTATTTTTTCCTCTGCAGAATGGGTCTAACTACATTCCAGGTCCTTTCTACCCCAATAAATAATGCGGCGATTCTCTCAGTGAGTTGTACTTTGGGTTTAAACAGCCAACTGTCTCTTAAAAAGGTCTTTTGTTTAAATTCCTTTAAAGAAAAGTCCTTTCAAAAAAATTCTTTTATTTTTTATTTTTAAATCCCATATGTTTACTCTGATCATGGAACTTTGTCATTTTGACCATCTCTGCTGATTAAAATATTCTTTTTTTTTTTTAAAGATTTTCTGTATTTATTTGACAGAGAGAGAAATCACAAGTAGGCGGAGAGTCAGGCAGAGAGAGATAGAAAAGCAGGCTCCTGCTGAGCAAAGAGCCCGATGCGGGGCTCAATCCCAGGACACTGAGATCATGGCCGGAGCCGAAGGCAGAGGCTTAATCCACTGAGCCACCCAGGCGCCCCTGATTAAAATATTCTTCATCATTAGCACCTACTGCCCTCCTCTCTTGGTGGTCTCTCCGGAAGGGGTCTTCTCTAGCTCTTCTAGCAGGAGATGGGCAGTTCCCAAATACCCCTGTTGCCAGACTAACCTTACCTATCCTGCAGGGTCAGGTAGGCCTGGCCCTTTATCTGTTGTTCTCCTCTGAGGGGTTAGTTTTTCATAGATACCGTGCTTTGCTTTTGTCAGGATTTACCCTGGATTATCAAAACCCTTTTCTTCTGCCAGTGAAGCCTAAGAAACTGTCCTAATGAGAAACCAGGAATTCAAACAGATCATATTTATCCTGAATGTTCTGTCCAAAATGAAAAATTCATTTCTGAGGTGCCTCAAGATCTCTGAGAAGGGAAGTTTCACCAACTCTGTCATGTAGGGGCATCAATTCCGATTCTGTGTCAATTTTACTACTTTCCCAGCTAGCAATTCTCTACCTCAGAAAGCCCACTGTCAACCGTTTTCTCTTTCAAAGGCAGTTGCTCTTAGAGTCTTCACATGGCACTTGGAGTCTGCTGGTCGTTGGCTACTGCCCTCTGTACCTTGGGTCTAACAGCTGCAAGGCTTCAAGATGAGCACGTCTCTTGTTCTAGGACTTAGTATAGTTTGGGGCACATGGTAAGCAATAATCACTTCTTTAGTTGATCCAAGTGTTGGATCTTTCTTAATTATTCTACTACCACAATTTACTTGTTCTAAGATTGGTCCCTTCCCCCATTTTAATATCTCTTAAGGTGGCACTCACCTTGCACTTGATGACATATCCTACTTTAACTGACAGCATTTCTCTTTCTTAGTCGAACATAAACTATAGTGCATCTTACACTTGATGAAAGCTAGGATGCAATGAAATACTCTATTATGGTTACGATTCTGATATTTGAAATCCTCCGGTAGCTCCCTGTGCCCCCACAGTGTAGTACCTCACCTCCTCGCCATAGTATACAAACCTTCTCACCCCCAGTGTTAACCCCGGGGCTCAGCCTCCATCCCCAGGTGATGCTGCCAGATCAGCTGTCGGTTGTCATGAACTTGCTGTAGTTTCCCGAATGCACTGTGCTGCCTCCTGGCACTCTGACACTTGACACACTCATCCTCATTCTTCGCTTTGCCCTTGTCTATCACCTCCCCTGAAAATCTGTTCCTAAGTGGCTTTTCCCAGCTCCCACCTACCCTTGGCAGTCTATTATCTCCCTGTGGTAAAGCCTGTCACACTGCATCATGGACATGCCCGTTGTCCCCCTGAGAAGAGAAAAGGGACAATGAGGGACCCAGCATTGGCAGCTCTAGTGCAGAGCCCCATGCCTGGCTTGCAGGAAATGCCAGATCATGAAGACAAACGGAGATCATCCTCTGGCTAAAACCAGCTCTTCTTTGCCTATCGCAGGATCTGGTCAATAAAGAGCAGCCAGTTATTATTGCTGTTTTTCTAGGGATTTTTACCCCATATATTTCCCAGGTCTCTACTCTTTTTGTGGCACTTTAATTCAGGCGTCAACCACTTCCTAGTCAGATCAGGTGAAATCATTTTCCTTCCCATACCCTCGATGTATTTCACATCTAGTAATTCTTTATTTAAAGATCTTATTTACCCATTTGACAGACAGATCACAAGTAGGTAGAGAGGGAGGCAGAGAGAGAGGGGGGAAGCAGGCTCCCCGCTGAGCAGAGAGCCCGATGTGGGGCTCCATCCCAGGACCCTGAAATCATGACCTGAGCCGAAGGCAGAGGCCTAAACCACTGAGCCACCCAGGAGCCCCCATATCTGGTAATTTTTAACCAACGTGGATTTGCTGCATCAAATAGTTCCTTCTTCTTCAAATATAAATATATAAATAAAGTGATCAAGTCACTCGCATGTCTTAGGAGAATGTCATACCTTTAGTAGCAAACTTGAAATCTTGGCCATTGGTTTTGATTTTTGTTTTGGTTAGATTTGGTTCGGTTTTTGTCATTTTAAAAATCCCTCCAGCCCTTGGCTCTGTCTGACCTGATTGCTTTCAGCTGTTTCTGCCACAAAATTGTCCCAGCAGCGAAAACTCTCATTGTTTACAGTGGCGCCCCCTTCTGAACACTTTGTTAATAAAAAGCTTTTTTTTGTTTGTTTGTTTGTTTTTCGGCTATGGTAAATGTGGAACAACAATGAGGTACTTCAAAGAGGTGAACCACAGATAAATTTCTCTAAGGGTGGGGTGAGGGTTACTCAAAAAGGAACTTGACAAGGCTTTTAAAGATATCGACAATCATTATAACATAACGTGACTGATTGTTACCGCGCTCTTAACTGGGCAAACACTTGTTGGCTTCCAAGAAAAACTAACATAGTTGAAATGGTTCTAGTGGCCTTCTAGCACAGGGTATGATGGGGTAGGTATTCTAGCCACTGGCTGTGCAAGGCATGAGGCCTGTTAGTGATTCTATTTTTTCCTCTGCAGAATGGGTCTAACTACATTCCAGGTCCTTTCTACCCCAATAAATAATGCGGCGATTCTCTCAGTGAGTTGTACTTTGGGTTTAAACAGCCAACTGTCTCTTAAAAAGGTCTTTTGTTTAAATTCCTTTAAAGAAAAGTCCTTTCAAAAAAATTCTTTTATTTTTTATTTTTAAATCCCATATGTTTACTCTGATCATGGAACTTTGTCATTTTGACCATCTCTGCTGATTAAAATATTCTTTTTTTTTTTTAAAGATTTTCTGTATTTATTTGACAGAGAGAGAAATCACAAGTAGGCGGAGAGTCAGGCAGAGAGAGATAGAAAAGCAGGCTCCTGCTGAGCAAAGAGCCCGATGCGGGGCTCAATCCCAGGACACTGAGATCATGGCCGGAGCCGAAGGCAGAGGCTTAATCCACTGAGCCACCCAGGCGCCCCTGATTAAAATATTCTTCATCATTAGCACCTACTGCCCTCCTCTCTTGGTGGTCTCTCCGGAAGGGGTCTTCTCTAGCTCTTCTAGCAGGAGATGGGCAGTTCCCAAATACCCCTGTTGCCAGACTAACCTTACCTATCCTGCAGGGTCAGGTAGGCCTGGCCCTTTATCTGTTGTTCTCCTCTGAGGGGTTAGTTTTTCATAGATACCGTGCTTTGCTTTTGTCAGGATTTACCCTGGATTATCAAAACCCTTTTCTTCTGCCAGTGAAGCCTAAGAAACTGTCCTAATGAGAAACCAGGAATTCAAACAGATCATATTTATCCTGAATGTTCTGTCCAAAATGAAAAATTCATTTCTGAGGTGCCTCAAGATCTCTGAGAAGGGAAGTTTCACCAACTCTGTCATGTAGGGGCATCAATTCCGATTCTGTGTCAATTTTACTACTTTCCCAGCTAGTAATTCTCTACCTCAGAAAGCCCACTGTCAACCGTTTTCTCTTTCAAAGGCAGTTGCTCTTAGAGTCTTCACATGGCACTTGGAGCCTGCTGGTCGTTGGCTACTGCCCTCTGTACCTTGGGTCTAACAGCTGCAAGGCTTCAAGATGAGCACGTCTCTTGTTCTAGGACTTAATATAGTTTGGGGCACATGGTAAGCAATAATCACTTCTTTAGTTGATCCAAGTGTTGGATCTTTCTTAATTATTCTACTACCACAATTTACTTGTTCTAAGATTGGTCCCCCCCCCCATTTTAATATCTCTTAAGGTGGCACTCACCTTGCACTTGATGACATATCCTACTTTAACTGACAGCATTTCTCTTTCTTAGTCGAACATAAACTATAGTGCATCTTACACTTGATGAAAGCTAGGATGCAATGAAATACTCTATTATGGTTACGATTCTGATATTTGAAATCCTCCGGTAGCTCCCTGTGCCCCCAC
Source organism: Mustela nivalis (assembly GCF_964662115.1). Classification (NCBI taxonomy): domain Eukaryota; kingdom Metazoa; phylum Chordata; class Mammalia; order Carnivora; family Mustelidae; genus Mustela; species Mustela nivalis. The sequence continues at coordinate 121,553 of NW_028135545.1, read as the reverse complement.
AGTGTAGTACCTCACCTCCTCGCCATAGTATACAAACCTTCTCACCCCCAGTGTTAACCCCGGGGCTCAGCCTCCATCCCCAGGTGATGCTGCCAGATCAGCTGTCGGTTGTCATGAACTTGCTGTAGTTTCCCGAATGCACTGTGCTGCCTCCTGGCACTCTGACACTTGACACACTCATCCTCATTCTTCGCTTTGCCCTTGTCTATCACCTCCCCTGAAAATCTGTTCCTAAGTGGCTTTTCCCAGCTCCCACCTACCCTTGGCAGTCTATTATCTCCCTGTGGTAAAGCCTGTCACACTGCATCATGGACATGCCCGTTGTCCCCCTGAGAAGAGAAAAGGGACAATGAGGGACCCAGCATTGGCAGCTCTAGTGCAGAGCCCCATGCCTGGCTTGCAGGAAATGCCAGATCATGAAGACAAACGGAGATCATCCTCTGGCTAAAACCAGCTCTTCTTTGCCTATCGCAGGATCTGGTCAATAAAGAGCAGCCAGTTATTATTGCTGTTTTTCTAGGGATTTTTACCCCATATATTTCCCAGGTCTCTACTCTTTTTGTGGCACTTTAATTCAGGCGTCAACCACTTCCTAGTCAGATCAGGTGAAATCATTTTCCTTCCCATACCCTCGATGTATTTCACATCTAGTAATTCTTTATTTAAAGATCTTATTTACCCATTTGACAGACAGATCACAAGTAGGTAGAGAGGGAGGCAGAGAGAGAGGGGGGAAGCAGGCTCCCCGCTGAGCAGAGAGCCCGATGTGGGGCTCCATCCCAGGACCCTGAAATCATGACCTGAGCCGAAGGCAGAGGCCTAAACCACTGAGCCACCCAGGAGCCCCCATATCTGGTAATTTTTAACCAACGTGGATTTGCTGCATCAAATAGTTCCTTCTTCTTCAAATATAAATATATAAATAAAGTGATCAAGTCACTCGCATGTCTTAGGAGAATGTCATACCTTTAGTAGCAAACTTGAAATCTTGGCCATTGGTTTTGATTTTTGTTTTGGTTAGATTTGGTTCGGTTTTTGTCATTTTAAAAATCCCTCCAGCCCTTGGCTCTGTCTGACCTGATTGCTTTCAGCTGTTTCTGCCACAAAATTGTCCCAGCAGCGAAAACTCTCATTGTTTACAGTGGCGCCCCCTTCTGAACACTTTGTTAATAAAAAGCTTTTTTTTGTTTGTTTGTTTGTTTTTCGGCTATGGTAAATGTGGAACAACAATGAGGTACTTCAAAGAGGTGAACCACAGATAAATTTCTCTAAGGGTGGGGTGAGGGTTACTCAAAAAGGAACTTGACAAGGCTTTTAAAGATATCGACAATCATTATAACATAACGTGACTGATTGTTACCGCGCTCTTAACTGGGCAAACACTTGTTGGCTTCCAAGAAAAACTAACATAGTTGAAATGGTTCTAGTGGCCTTCTAGCACAGGGTATGATGGGGTAGGTATTCTAGCCACTGGCTGTGCAAGGCATGAGGCCTGTTAGTGATTCTATTTTTTCCTCTGCAGAATGGGTCTAACTACATTCCAGGTCCTTTCTACCCCAATAAATAATGCGGCGATTCTCTCAGTGAGTTGTACTTTGGGTTTAAACAGCCAACTGTCTCTTAAAAAGGTCTTTTGTTTAAATTCCTTTAAAGAAAAGTCCTTTCAAAAAAATTCTTTTATTTTTTATTTTTAAATCCCATATGTTTACTCTGATCATGGAACTTTGTCATTTTGACCATCTCTGCTGATTAAAATATTCTTTTTTTTTTTTAAAGATTTTCTGTATTTATTTGACAGAGAGAGAAATCACAAGTAGGCGGAGAGTCAGGCAGAGAGAGATAGAAAAGCAGGCTCCTGCTGAGCAAAGAGCCCGATGCGGGGCTCAATCCCAGGACACTGAGATCATGGCCGGAGCCGAAGGCAGAGGCTTAATCCACTGAGCCACCCAGGCGCCCCTGATTAAAATATTCTTCATCATTAGCACCTACTGCCCTCCTCTCTTGGTGGTCTCTCCGGAAGGGGTCTTCTCTAGCTCTTCTAGCAGGAGATGGGCAGTTCCCAAATACCCCTGTTGCCAGACTAACCTTACCTATCCTGCAGGGTCAGGTAGGCCTGGCCCTTTATCTGTTGTTCTCCTCTGAGGGGTTAGTTTTTCATAGATACCGTGCTTTGCTTTTGTCAGGATTTACCCTGGATTATCAAAACCCTTTTCTTCTGCCAGTGAAGCCTAAGAAACTGTCCTAATGAGAAACCAGGAATTCAAACAGATCATATTTATCCTGAATGTTCTGTCCAAAATGAAAAATTCATTTCTGAGGTGCCTCAAGATCTCTGAGAAGGGAAGTTTCACCAACTCTGTCATGTAGGGGCATCAATTCCGATTCTGTGTCAATTTTACTACTTTCCCAGCTAGTAATTCTCTACCTCAGAAAGCCCACTGTCAACCGTTTTCTCTTTCAAAGGCAGTTGCTCTTAGAGTCTTCACATGGCACTTGGAGCCTGCTGGTCGTTGGCTACTGCCCTCTGTACCTTGGGTCTAACAGCTGCAAGGCTTCAAGATGAGCACGTCTCTTGTTCTAGGACTTAATATAGTTTGGGGCACATGGTAAGCAATAATCACTTCTTTAGTTGATCCAAGTGTTGGATCTTTCTTAATTATTCTACTACCACAATTTACTTGTTCTAAGATTGGTCCCCCCCCCCATTTTAATATCTCTTAAGGTGGCACTCACCTTGCACTTGATGACATATCCTACTTTAACTGACAGCATTTCTCTTTCTTAGTCGAACATAAACTATAGTGCATCTTACACTTGATGAAAGCTAGGATGCAATGAAATACTCTATTATGGTTACGATTCTGATATTTGAAATCCTCCGGTAGCTCCCTGTGCCCCCACAGTGTAGTACCTCACCTCCTCGCCATAGTATACAAACCTTCTCACCCCCAGTGTTAACCCCGGGGCTCAGCCTCCATCCCCAGGTGATGCTGCCAGATCAGCTGTCGGTTGTCATGAACTTGCTGTAGTTTCCCGAATGCACTGTGCTGCCTCCTGGCACTCTGAAACTTGACACACTCATCCTCATTCTTCGCTTTGCCCTTGTCTATCACCTCCCCTGAAAATCTGTTCCTAAGTGGCTTTTCCCAGCTCCCACCTACCCTTGGCAGTCTATTATCTCCCTGTGGTAAAGCCTGTCACACTGCATCATGGACATGCCCGTTGTCCCCCTGAGAAGAGAAAAGGGACAATGAGGGACCCAGCATTGGCAGCTCTAGTGCAGAGCCCCATGCCTGGCTTGCAGGAAATGCCAGATCATGAAGACAAACGGAGATCATCCTCTGGCTAAAACCAGCTCTTCTTTGCCTATCGCAGGATCTGGTCAATAAAGAGCAGCCAGTTATTATTGCTGTTTTTCTAGGGATTTTTACCCCATATATTTCCCAGGTCTCTACTCTTTTTGTGGCACTTTAATTCAGGCGTCAACCACTTCCTAGTCAGATCAGGTGAAATCATTTTCCTTCCCATACCCTCGATGTATTTCACATCTAGTAATTCTTTATTTAAAGATCTTATTTACCCATTTGACAGACAGATCACAAGTAGGTAGAGAGGGAGGCAGAGAGAGAGGGGGGAAGCAGGCTCCCCGCTGAGCAGAGAGCCCGATGTGGGGCTCCATCCCAGGACCCTGAAATCATGACCTGAGCCGAAGGCAGAGGCCTAAACCACTGAGCCACCCAGGAGCCCCCATATCTGGCAATTTTTAACAAACGTGGATTTGCTGCATCAAATAGTTCCTTCTTCTTCAAATATAAATATATAAATAAAGTGATCAAGTCACTCGCATGTCTTAGGAGAATGTCATACCTTTAGTAGCAAACTTGAAATCTTGGCCATTGGTTTTGATTTTTGTTTTGGTTAGATTTGGTTCGGTTTTTGTCATTTTAAAAATCCCTCCAGCCCTTGGCTCTGTTTGACCTGATTGCTTTCAGCTGTTTCTGCCACAAAATTGTCCCGGCAGCGAAAACTCTCATTGTTTACAGTGGCGCCCCCTTCTGAACACTTTGTTAATAAAAAGCTTTTTTTTGTTTGTTTGTTTGTTTTTCGGCTATGGTAAATGTGGAACAACAATGAGATACTTCAAAGAGGTGAACCACAGATAAATTTCTCTAAGGGTGGGGTGAGGGTTACTCAAAAAGGAACTTGACAAGGCTTTTAAAGATATCGACAATCATTATAACATAACGTGACTGATTGTTACCGCGCTCTTAACTGGGCAAACACTTGTTGGCTTCCAAGAAAAACTAACATAGAAGAAATGGTTCTAGTGGCCTTCTAGCACAGGGTATGATGGGGTAGGTATTCTAGCCACTGGCTGTGCAAGGCATGAGGCCTGTTAGTGATTCTATTTTTTCCTCTGCAGAATGGGTCTAACTACATTCCAGGTCCTTTCTACCCCAATAAATAATGCGGCGATTCTCTCAGTGAGTTGTACTTTGGGTTTAAACAGCCAACTGTCTCTTAAAAAGGTCTTTTGTTTAAATTCCTTTAAAGAAAAGTCCTTTCAAAAAAATTCTTTTATTTTTTATTTTTAAATCCCATATGTTTACTCTGATCATGGAACTTTGTCATTTTGACCATCTCTGCTGATTAAAATATTCTTTTTTTTTTTTTTAAAGATTTTCTGTATTTATTTGACAGAGAGAGAAATCACAAGTAGGCGGAGAGTCAGGCAGAGAGAGATAGAAAAGCAGGCTCCTGCTGAGCAAAGAGCCCGATGCGGGGCTCAATCCCAGGACACTGAGATCATGGCCGGAGCCGAAGGCAGAGGCTTAATCCACTGAGCCACCCAGGCGCCCCTGATTAAAATATTCTTCATCATTAGCACCTACTGCCCTCCTCTCTTGGTGGTCTCTCCGGAAGGGGTCTTCTCTAGCTCTTCTAGCAGGAGATGGGCAGTTCCCAAATACCCCTGTTGCCAGACTAACCTTACCTATCCTGAAGGGTCAGGTAGGCCTGGCCCTTTATCTGTTGTTCTCCTCTGAGGGGTTAGTTTTTCATAGATACCGTGCTTTGCTTTTGTCAGGATTTACCCTGGATTATCAAAACCATTTTCTTCTGCCAGTGAAGCCTAAGAAACTGTCCTAATGAGAAACCAGGAATTCAAACAGATCATATTTATCCTGAATGTTCTGTCCAAAATGAAAAATTCATTTCTGAGGTGCCTCAAGATCTCTGAGAAGGGAAGTTTCACCAACTCTGTCATGTAGGGGCATCAATTCCGATTCTGTGTCAATTTTAATACTTTCCCAGCTAGTAATTCTCTACCTCAGAAAGCCCACTGTCAACCGTTTTCTCTTTCAAAGGCAGTTGCTCTTAGAGTCTTCACATGGCACTTGGAGCCTGCTGGTCATTGGCTACTGCCCTCTGTACCTTGGGTCTAACAGCTGCAAGGCTTCAAGATGAGCACGTCTCTTGTTCTAGGACTTAATATAGTTTGGGGCACATGGTAAGCAATAATCACTTCTTTAGTTGATCCAAGTGTTGGATCTTTCTTAATTATTCTACTACCACAATTTACTTGTTCTAAGATTTGTCCCCCCCCCCCATTTTAATATCTCTTAAGGTGGCACTCACCTTGCACTTGATGACATATCCTACTTTAACTGACAGCATTTCTCTTTCTTAGTCGAACATAAACTATAGTGCATCTTACACTTGATGAAAGCTAGGATGCAATGAAATACTCTATTATGGTTACGATTCTGATATTTGAAATCCTCCGGTAGCTCCCTGTGCCCCCACAGTGTAGTACCTCACCTCCTCGCCATAGTATACAAACCTTCTCACCCCCAGTGTTAACCCCGGGGCTCAGCCTCCATCCCCAGGTGATGCTGCCAGATCAGCTGTCGGTTGTCATGAACTTGCTGTAGTTTCCCGAATGCACTGTGCTGCCTCCTGGCACTCTGAAACTTGACACACTCATCCTCATTCTTCGCTTTGCCCTTGTCTATCACCTCCCCTGAAAATCTGTTCCTAAGTGGCTTTTCCCAGCTCCCACCTACCCTTGGCAGTCTATTATCTCCCTGTGGTAAAGCCTGTCACAGTGCATCATGGACATGCCCGTTGTCCCCCTGAGAAGAGAAAAGGGACAATGAGGGACCCAGCATTGGCAGCTCTAGTGCAGAGCCCCATGCCTGGCTTGCAGGAAATGCCAGATCATGAAGACAAACGGAGATCATCCTCTGGCTAAAACCAGCTCTTCTTTGCCTATCGCAGGATCTGGTCAATAAAGAGCAGCCAGTTATTATTGCTGTTTTTCTAGGGATTTTTACCCCATATATTTCCCAGGTCTCTACTCTTTTTGTGGCACTTTAATTCAGGCGTCAACCACTTCCTAGTCAGATCAGGTGAAATCATTTTCCTTCCCATACCCTCGATGTATTTCACATCTAGTAATTCTTTATTTAAAGATCTTATTTACCCATTTGACAGACAGATCACAAGTAGGTAGAGAGGGAGGCAGAGAGAGAGGGGGGAAGCAGGCTCCCCGCTGAGCAGAGAGCCCGATGTGGGGCTCCATCCCAGGACCCTGAAATCATGACCTGAGCCGAAGGCAGAGGCCTAAACCACTGAGCCACCCAGGAGCCCCCATATCTGGTAATTTTTAACCAACGTGGATTTGCTGCATCAAATAGTTCCTTCTTCTTCAAATATAAATATATAAATAAAGTGATCAAGTCACTCGCATGTCTTAGGAGAATGTCATACCTTTAGTAGCAAACTTGAAATCTTGGCCATTGGTTTTGATTTTTGTTTTGGTTAGATTTGGTTCGGTTTTTGTCATTTTAAAAATCCCTCCAGCCCTTGGCTCTGTCTGACCTGATTGCTTTCAGCTGTTTCTGCCACAAAATTGTCCCGGCAGCGAAAACTCTCATTGTTTACAGTGGCGCCCCCTTCTGAACACTTTGTTAATAAAAAGCTTTTTTTTGTTTGTTTTTTTGTTTTTCGGCTATGGTAAATGTGGAACAACAATGAGGTACTTCAAAGAGGTGAACCACAGATAAATTTCTCTAAGGGTGGGGTGAGGGTTACTCAAAAAGGAACTTGACAAGGCTTTTAAAGATATCGACAATCATTATAACATAACGTGACTGATTGTTACCGCGCTCTTAACTGGGCAAACACTTGTTGGCTTCCAAGAAAAACTAACATAGTTGAAATGGTTCTAGTGGCCTTCTAGCACAGGGTATGATGGGGTAGGTATTCTAGCCACTGGCTGTGCAAGGCATGAGGCCTGTTAGTGATTCTATTTTTTCCTCTGCAGAATGGGTCTTTCTACATTCCAGGTCCTTTCTACCCCAATAAATAATGCGGCGATTCTCTCAGTGAGTTGTACTTTGGGTTTAAACAGCCAACTGTCTCTTAAAAAGGTCTTTTGTTTAAATTCCTTTAAAGAAAAGTCCTTTCAAAAAAATTCTTTTATTTTTTATTTTTAAATCCCATATGTTTACTCTGATCATGGAACTTTGTCATTTTGACCATCTCTGCTGATTAAAATATTCTTTTTTTTTTTTTTAAAGATTTTCTGTATTTATTTGACAGAGAGAGAAATCACAAGTAGGCGGAGAGTCAGGCAGAGAGAGATAGAAAAGCAGGCTCCTGCTGAGCAAAGAGCCCGATGCGGGGCTCAATCCCAGGACACTGAGATCATGGCCCGAGCCGAAGGCAGAGGCTTAATCCACTGAGCAACCCAGGCGCCCCTGATTAAAATATTCTTCATCATTAGCACCTACTGCTCTCCTCTCTTGGTGGTCTCTCCGGAAGGGGTCTCCTCTAGCTCTTCTAGCAGGAGATGGGCAGTTCCCAAATACCCCTGTTGCCAGACTAACCTTACCTATCCTGCAGGGTCAGGTAGGCCTGGCCCTTTATCTGTTGTTCTCCTCTGAGGGGTTAGTTTTTCATAGATACCGTGCTTTGCTTTTGTCAGGATTTACCCTGGATTATCAAAACCCTTTTCTTCTGCCAGTGAAGCCTAAGAAACTGTCCTAATGAGAAACCAGGAATTCAAACAGATCATATTTATCCTGAATGTTCTGTCCAAAACGAAAAATTCATTTCTGAGGTGCCTCAAGATCTCTGAGAAGGGAAGTTTCACCAACTCTGTCATGTAGGGGCATCAATTCCGATTCTGTGTCAATTTTACTACTTTCCCAGCTAGTAATTCTCTACCTCAGAAAGCCCACTGTCAACCGTTTTCTCTTTCAAAGGCAGTTGCTCTTAGAGTCTTCACATGGCACTTGGAGCCTGCTGGTCGTTGGCTACTGCCCTCTGTACCTTGGGTCTAACAGCTGCAAGGCTTCAAGATGAGCACGTCCCTTGTTCTAGGACTTAATATAGTTTGGGGCACATGGTAAGCAATAATCACTTCTTTAGTTGATCCAAGTGTTGGATCTTTCTTAATTATTCTACTACCACAATTTACTTGTTCTAAGATTGGTCCCCCCCCCACTTTAATATCTCTTAAGGTGGCACTCACCTTGCACTTGATGACATATCCTACTTTAACTGACAGCATTTCTCTTTCTTAGTCGAACATAAACTATAGTGCATCTTACACTTGATGAAAGCTAGGATGCAATGAAATACTCTATTATGGTTACGATTCTGATATTTGAAATCCTCCGGTAGCTCCCTGTGCCCCCAAAGTGTAGTACCTCACCTCCTCACCATAGTATACAAACCTTCTCACCCCCAGTGTTAACCCCGGGGCTCAGCCTCCATCCCCAGGTGATGCTGCCAGATCAGCTGTCGGTTGTCATGAACTTGCTGTAGTTTCCCGAATGCACTGTGCTGCCTCCTGGCACTCTGAAACTTGACACACTCATCCTCATTCTTCGCTTTGCCCTTGTCTATCACCTCCCCTGAAAATCTGTTCCTAAGTGGCTTTTCCCAGCTCCCACCTACCCTTGGCAGTCTATTATCTCCCTGTGGTAAAGCCTGTCACACTGCAGCATGGACATGCCCGTTGTCCCCCTGAGAAGAGAAAAGGGACAATGAGGGACCCAGCATTGGCAGCTCTAGTGCAGAGCCCCATGCCTGGCTTGCAGGAAATGCCAGATCATGAAGACAAACGGAGATCATCCTCTGGCTAAAACCAGCTCTTCTTTGCCTATCGCAGGATCTGGTCAATAAAGAGCAGCCAGTTATTATTGCTGTTTTTCTAGGGATTTTTACCCCATATATTTCCCAGGTCTCTACTCTTTTTGTGGCACTTTAATTCAGGCATCAACCACTTCCTAGTCAGATCAGGTGAAATCATTTTCCTTCCCATACCCTCGATGTATTTCACATCTAGTAATTCTTTATTTAAAGATCTTATTTACCCATTTGACAGACAGATCACAAGTAGGTAGAGAGGGAGGCAGAGAGAGAGGGGGGAAGCAGGCTCCCCGCTGAGCAGAGAGCCCGATGTGGGGCTCCATCCCAGGACCCTGAAATCATGACCTGAGCCGAAGGCAGAGGCCTAAACCACTGAGCCACCCAGGAGCCCCCATATCTGGTAATTTTTAACCAACGTGGATTTGCTGCATCAAATAGTTCCTTCTTCTTCAAATATAAATATATAAATAAAGTGATCAAGTCACTCGCATGTCTTAGGAGAATGTCATACCTTTAGTAGCAAACTTGAAATCTTGGCCATTGGTTTTGATTTTTGTTTTGGTTAGATTTGGTTCGGTTTTTGTCATTTTAAAAATCCCTCCAGCCCTTGGCTCTGTCTGACCTGATTGCTTTCAGCTGTTTCTGCCACAAAATTGTCCCGGCAGCGAAAACTCTCATTGTTTACAGTGGCGCCCCCTTCTGAACACTTTGTTAATAAAAAGCTTTTTTTTGTTTGTTTGTTTGTTTTTCGGCTATGGTAAATGTGGAACAACAATGAGGTACTTCAAAGAGGTGAACCACAGATAAATTTCTCTAAGGGTGGGGTGAGGGTTACTCAAAAAGGAACTTGACAAGGCTTTTAAAGATATCGACAATCATTATAACATAACGTGACTGATTGTTACCGCGCTCTTAACTGGGCAAACACTTGTTGGCTTCCAAGAAAAACTAACATAGTTGAAATGGTTCTAGTGGCCTTCTAGCACACGGTATGATGGGGTAGGTATTCTAGCCACTGGCTGTGCAAGGCATGAGGCCTGTTAGTGATTCTATTTTTTCCTCTGCAGAATGGGTCTTTCTACATTCCAGGTCCTTTCTACCCCAATAAATAATGCGGCGATTCTCTCAGTGAGTTGTACTTTGGGTTTAAACAGCCAACTGTCTCTTAAAAAGGTCTTTTGTTTAAATTCCTTTAAAGAAAAGTCCTTTCAAAAAAATTCTTTTATTTTTTATTTTTAAATCCCATATGTTTACTCTGACCATGGAACTTTGTCATTTTGACCATCTCTGCTGATTAAAATATTCTTTTTTTTTTTTTTAAAGATTTTCTGTATTTATTTGACAGAGAGAGAAATCACAAGTAGGCGGAGAGTCAGGCAGAGAGAGATAGAAAAGCAGGCTCCTGCTGAGCAAAGAGCCCGATGCGGGGCTCAATCCCAGGACACTGAGATCATGGCCTGAGCCGAAGGCAGAGGCTTAATCCACTGAGCCACCCAGGCGCCCCTGATTAAAATATTCTTCATCATTAGCACCTACTGCCCTCCTCTCTTGGTGGTCTCTCCGGAAGGGGTCTTCTCTAGCTCTTCTAGCAGGAGATGGGCAGTTCCCAAATACCCCTGTTGCCAGACTAACCTTACCTATCCTGCAGGGTCAGGTAGGCCTGGCCCTTTATCTGTTGTTCTCCTCTGAGGGGTTAGTTTTTCATAGATACCGTGCTTTGCTTTTGTCAGGATTTACCCTGGATTATCAAAACCCTTTTCTTCTGCCAGTGAAGCCTAAGAAACTGTCCTAATGAGAAACCAGGAATTCAAACAGATCATATTTATCCTGAATGTTCTGTCCAAAATGAAAAATTCATTTCTGAGGTGCCTCAAGATCTCTGAGAAGGGAAGTTTCACCAACTCTGTCATGTAGGGGCATCAATTCCGATTCTGTGTCAATTTTACTACTTTCCCAGCTAGTAATTCTCTACCTCAGAAAGCCCACTGTCAACCGTTTTCTCTTTCAAAGGCAGTTGCTCTTAGAGTCTTCACATGGCACTTGGAGCCTGCTGGTCGTTGGCTACTGCCCTCTGTACATTGGGTCTAACAGCTGCAAGGCTTCAAGATGAGCACGTCCCTTGTTCTAGGACTTAATATAGTTTGGAGCACATGGTAAGCAATAATCACTTCTTTAGTTGATCCAAGTGTTGGATCTTTCTTAATTATTCTACTACCACAATTTACTTGTTCTAAGATTGGTCCCCCCCCCCACTTTAATATCTCTTAAGGTGGCACTCACCTTGCACTTGATGACATATCCTACTTTAACTGACAGCATTTCTCTTTCTTAGTCGAACATAAACTATAGTGCATCTTACACTTGATGAAAGCTAGGATGCAATGAAATACTCTATTATGGTTACGATTCTGATATTTGAAATCCTCCGGTAGCTCCCTGTGCCCCCAAAGTGTAGTACCTCACCTCCTCACCATAGTATACAAACCTTCTCACCCCCAGTGTTAACCCCGGGGCTCAGCCTCCATCCCCAGGTGATGCTGCCAGATCAGCTGTCGGTTGTCATGAACTTGCTGTAGTTTCCCGAATGCACTGTGCTGCCTCCTGGCACTCTGAAACTTGACACACTCATCCTCATTCTTCGCTTTGCCCTTGTCTATCACCTCCCCTGAAAATCTGTTCCTAAGTGGCTTTTCCCAGCTCCCACCTACCCTTGGCAGTCTATTATCTCCCTGTGGTAAAGCCTGTCACACTGCAGCATGGACATGCCCGTTGTCCCCCTGAGAAGAGAAAAGGGACAATGAGGGACCCAGCATTGGCAGCTCTAGTGCAGAGCCCCATGCCTGGCTTGCAGGAAATGCCAGATCATGAAGACAAACGGAGATCATCCTCTGGCTAAAACCAGCTCTTCTTTGCCTATCGCAGGATCTGGTCAATAAAGAGCAGCCAGTTATTATTGCTGTTTTTCTAGGGATTTTTACCCCATATATTTCCCAGGTCTCTACTCTTTTTGTGGCACTTTAATTCAGGCATCAACCACTTCCTAGTCAGATCAGGTGAAATCATTTTCCTTCCCATACCCTCGATGTATTTCACATCTAGTAATTCTTTATTTAAAGATCTTATTTACCCATTTGACAGACAGATCACAAGTAGGTAGAGAGGGAGGCAGAGAGAGAGGGGGGAAGCAGGCTCCCCGCTGAGCAGAGAGCCCGATGTGGGGCTCCATTCCAGGACCCTGAAATCATGACCTGAGCCGAAGGCAGAGGCCTAAACCACTGAGCCACCCAGGAGCCCCCATATCTGGTAATTTTTAACCAACGTGGATTTGCTGCATCAAATAGTTCCTTCTTCTTCAAATATAAATATATAAATAAAGTGATCAAGTCACTCGCATGTCTTAGGAGAATGTCATACCTTTAGTAGCAAACTTGAAATCTTGGCCATTGGTTTTGATTTTTGTTTTGGTTAGATTTGGTTCGGTTTTTGTCATTTTAAAAATCCCTCCAGCCCTTGTCTCTGTCTGACCCGATTGCTTTCAGCTGTTTCTGCCACAAAATTGTCCCGGCAGCGAAAACTCTCATTGTTTACAGTGGCGCCCCCTTCTGAACACTTTGTTAATAAAAAGCTTTTTTTTGTTTGTTTGTTTGTTTTTCGGCTATGGTAAATGTGGAACAACAATGAGGTACTTCAAAGAGGTGAACCACAGATAAATTTCTCTAAGGGTGGGGTGAGGGTTACTCAAAAAGGAACTTGACAAGGCTTTTAAAGATATCGACAATCATTATAACATAACGTGACTGATTGTTACCGCGCTCTTAACTGGGCAAACACTTGTTGGCTTCCAAGAAAAACTAACATAGTTGAAATGGTTCTAGTGGCCTTCTAGCACAGGGTATGATGGGGTAGGTATTCTAGCCACTGGCTGTGCAAGGCATGAGGCCTGTTAGTGATTCTATTTTTTCCTCTGCAGAATGGGTCTTTCTACATTCCAGGTCCTTTCTACCCCAATAAATAATGCGGCGATTCTCTCAGTGAGTTGTACTTTGGGTTTAAACAGCCAACTGTCTCTTAAAAAGGTCTTTTGTTTAAATTCCTTTAAAGAAAAGTCCTTTCAAAAAAATTCTTTTATTTTTTATTTTTAAATCCCATATGTTTACTCTGATCATGGAACTTTGTCATTTTGACCATCTCTGCTGATTAAAATATTCTTTTTTTTTTTTTTTAAAGATTTTCTGTATTTATTTGACAGAGAGAGAAATCACAAGTAGGCGGAGAGTCAGGCAGAGAGAGATAGAAAAGCAGGCTCCTGCTGAGCAAAGAGCCCGATGCGGGGCTCAATCCCAGGACACTGAGATCATGGCCTGAGCCGAAGGCAGAGGCTTAATCCACTGAGCCACCCAGGCGCCCCTGATTAAAATATTCTTCATCATTAGCACCTACTGCCCTCCTCTCTTGGTGGTCTCTCCGGAAGGGGTCTTCTCTAGCTCTTCTAGCAGGAGATGGGCAGTTCCCAAATACCCCTGTTGCCAGACTAACCTTACCTATCCTGCAGGGTCAGGTAGGCCTGGCCCTTTATCTGTTGTTCTCCTCTGAGGGGTTAGTTTTTCATAGATACCGTGCTTTGCTTTTGTCAGGATTTACCCTGGATTATCAAAACCCTTTTCTTCTGCCAGTGAAGCCTAAGAAACTGTCCTAATGAGAAACCAGGAATTCAAACAGATCATATTTATCCTGAATGTTCTGTCCAAAATGAAAAATTCATTTCTGAGGTGCCTCAAGATCTCTGAGAAGGGAAGTTTCACCAACTCTGTCATGTAGGGGCATCAATTCCGATTCTGTGTCAATTTTACTACTTTCCCAGCTAGTAATTCTCTACCTCAGAAAGCCCACTGTCAACCGTTTTCTCTTTCAAAGGCAGTTGCTCTTAGAGTCTTCACATGGCACTTGGAGCCTGCTGGTCGTTGGCTACTGCCCTCTGTACATTGGGTCTAACAGCTGCAAGGCTTCAAGATGAGCACGTCCCTTGTTCTAGGACTTAATATAGTTTGGAGCACATGGTAAGCAATAATCACTTCTTTAGTTGATCCAAGTGTTGGATCTTTCTTAATTATTCTACTACCACAATTTACTTGTTCTAAGATTGGTCCCCCCCCCCACTTTAATATCTCTTAAGGTGGCACTCACCTTGCACTTGATGACATATCCTACTTTAACTGACAGCATTTCTCTTTCTTAGTCGAACATAAACTATAGTGCATCTTACACTTGATGAAAGCTAGGATGCAATGAAATACTCTATTATGGTTACGATTCTGATATTTGAAATCCTCCGGTAGCTCCCTGTGCCCCCAAAGTGTAGTACCTCACCTCCTCACCATAGTATACAAACCTTCTCACCCCCAGTGTTAACCCCGGGGCTCAGCCTCCATCCCCAGGTGATGCTGCCAGATCAGCTGTCGGTTGTCATGAACTTGCTGTAGTTTCCCGAATGCACTGTGCTGCCTCCTGGCACTCTGAAACTTGACACACTCATCCTCATTCTTCGCTTTGCCCTTGTCTATCACCTCCCCTGAAAATCTGTTCCTAAGTGGCTTTTCCCAGCTCCCACCTACCCTTGGCAGTCTATTATCTCCCTGTGGTAAAGCCTGTCACACTGCAGCATGGACATGCCCGTTGTCCCCCTGAGAAGAGAAAAGGGACAATGAGGGACCCAGCATTGGCAGCTCTAGTGCAGAGCCCCATGCCTGGCTTGCAGGAAATGCCAGATCATGAAGACAAACGGAGATCATCCTCTGGCTAAAACCAGCTCTTCTTTGCCTATCGCAGGATCTGGTCAATAAAGAGCAGCCAGTTATTATTGCTGTTTTTCTAGGGATTTTTACCCCATATATTTCCCAGGTCTCTACTCTTTTTGTGGCACTTTAATTCAGGCATCAACCACTTCCTAGTCAGATCAGGTGAAATCATTTTCCTTCCCATACCCTCGATGTATTTCACATCTAGTAATTCTTTATTTAAAGATCTTATTTACCCATTTGACAGACAGATCACAAGTAGGTAGAGAGGGAGGCAGAGAGAGAGGGGGGAAGCAGGCTCCCCGCTGAGCAGAGAGCCCGATGTGGGGCTCCATTCCAGGACCCTGAAATCATGACCTGAGCCGAAGGCAGAGGCCTAAACCACTGAGCCACCCAGGAGCCCCCATATCTGGTAATTTTTAACCAACGTGGATTTGCTGCATCAAATAGTTCCTTCTTCTTCAAATATAAATATATAAATAAAGTGATCAAGTCACTCGCATGTCTTAGGAGAATGTCATACCTTTAGTAGCAAACTTGAAATCTTGGCCATTGGTTTTGATTTTTGTTTTGGTTAGATTTGGTTCGGTTTTTGTCATTTTAAAAATCCCTCCAGCCCTTGTCTCTGTCTGACCCGATTGCTTTCAGCTGTTTCTGCCACAAAATTGTCCCGGCAGCGAAAACTCTCATTGTTTACAGTGGCGCCCCCTTCTGAACACTTTGTTAATAAAAAGCTTTTTTTTGTTTGTTTGTTTGTTTTTCGGCTATGGTAAATGTGGAACAACAATGAGGTACTTCAAAGAGGTGAACCACAGATAAATTTCTCTAAGGGTGGGGTGAGGGTTACTCAAAAAGGAACTTGACAAGGCTTTTAAAGATATCGACAATCATTATAACATAACGTGACTGATTGTTACCGCGCTCTTAACTGGGCAAACACTTGTTGGCTTCCAAGAAAAACTAACATAGTTGAAATGGTTCTAGTGGCCTTCTAGCACAGGGTATGATGGGGTAGGTATTCTAGCCACTGGCTGTGCAAGGCATGAGGCCTGTTAGTGATTCTATTTTTTCCTCTGCAGAATGGGTCTTTCTACATTCCAGGTCCTTTCTACCCCAATAAATAATGCGGCGATTCTCTCAGTGAGTTGTACTTTGGGTTTAAACAGCCAACTGTCTCTTAAAAAGGTCTTTTGTTTAAATTCCTTTAAAGAAAAGTCCTTTCAAAAAAATTCTTTTATTTTTTATTTTTAAATCCCATATGTTTACTCTGATCATGGAACTTTGTCATTTTGACCATCTCTGCTGATTAAAATATTCTTTTTTTTTTTTTTTAAAGATTTTCTGTATTTATTTGACAGAGAGAGAAATCACAAGTAGGCGGAGAGTCAGGCAGAGAGAGATAGAAAAGCAGGCTCCTGCTGAGCAAAGAGCCCGATGCGGGGCTCAATCCCAGGACACTGAGATCATGGCCCGAGCCGAAGGCAGAGGCTTAATCCACTGAGCCACCCAGGCGCCCCTGATTAAAATATTCTTCATCATTAGCACCTACTGCCCTCCTCTCTTGGTGGTCTCTCCGGAAGGGGTCTTCTCTAGCTCTTCTAGCAGGAGATGGGCAGTTCCCAAATACCCCTGTTGCCAGACTAACCTTACCTATCCTGCAGGGTCAGGTAGGCCTGGCCCTTTATCTGTTGTTCTCCTCTGAGGGGTTAGTTTTTCATAGATACCGTGCTTTGCTTTTGTCAGGATTTACCCTGGATTATCAAAACCATTTTCTTCTGCCAGTGAAGCCTAAGAAACTGTCCTAATGAGAAACCAGGAATTCAAACAGATCATATTTATCCTGAATGTTCTGTCCAAAACGAAAAATTCATTTCTGAGGTGCCTCAAGATCTCTGAGAAGGGAAGTTTCACCAACTCTGTCATGTAGGGGCATCAATTCCGATTCTGTGTCAATTTTACTACTTTCCCAGCTAGTAATTCTCTACCTCAGAAAGCCCACTGTCA
The DNA here is from genome assembly GCF_964662115.1 of Mustela nivalis. NCBI lineage: Eukaryota > Metazoa > Chordata > Mammalia > Carnivora > Mustelidae > Mustela > Mustela nivalis. The sequence continues at coordinate 104,592 of NW_028135545.1, read as the reverse complement.
ACCGTTTTCTCTTTCAAAGGCAGTTGCTCTTAGAGTCTTCACATGGCACTTGGAGCCTGCTGGTCGTTGGCTACTGCCCTCTGTACCTTGGGTCTAACAGCTGCAAGGCTTCAAGATGAGCACGTCTCTTGTTCTAGGACTTAATATAGTTTGGGGCACATGGTAAGCAATAATCACTTCTTTAGTTGATCCAAGTGTTGGATCTTTCTTAATTATTCTACTACCACAATTTACTTGTTCTAAGATTGGTCCCCCCCCCCATTTTAATATCTCTTAAGGTGGCACTCACCTTGCACTTGATGACATATCCTACTTTAACTGACAGCATTTCTCTTTCTTAGTCGAACATAAACTATAGTGCATCTTACACTTGATGAAAGCTAGGATGCAATGAAATACTCTATTATGGTTACGATTCTGATATTTGAAATCCTCCGGTAGCTCCCTGTGCCCCCACAGTGTAGTACCTCACCTCCTCGCCATAGTATACAAACCTTCTCACCCCCAGTGTTAACCCCGGGGCTCAGCCTCCATCCCCAGGTGATGCTGCCAGATCAGCTGTCGGTTGTCATGAACTTGCTGTAGTTTCCCGAATGCACTGTGCTGCCTCCTGGCACTCTGACACTTGACACACTCATCCTCATTCTTCGCTTTGCCCTTGTCTATCACCTCCCCTGAAAATCTGTTCCTAAGTGGCTTTTCCCAGCTCCCACCTACCCTTGGCAGTCTATTATCTCCCTGTGGTAAAGCCTGTCACACTGCATCATGGACATGCCCGTTGTCCCCCTGAGAAGAGAAAAGGGACAATGAGGGACCCAGCATTGGCAGCTCTAGTGCAGAGCCCCATGCCTGGCTTGCAGGAAATGCCAGATCATGAAGACAAACGGAGATCATTCTCTGGCTAAAACCAGCTCTTCTTTGCCTATCGCAGGATCTGGTCAATAAAGAGCAGCCAGTTATTATTGCTGTTTTTCTAGGGATTTTTACCCCATATATTTCCCAGGTCTCTACTCTTTTTGTGGCACTTTAATTCAGGCGTCAACCACTTCCTAGTCAGATCAGGTGAAATCATTTTCCTTCCCATACCCTCGATGTATTTCACATCTAGTAATTCTTTATTTAAAGATCTTATTTACCCATTTGACAGACAGATCACAAGTAGGTAGAGAGGGAGGCAGAGAGAGAGGGGGGAAGCAGGCTCCCCGCTGAGCAGAGAGCCCGATGTGGGGCTCCATCCCAGGACCCTGAAATCATGACCTGAGCCGAAGGCAGAGGCCTAAACCACTGAGCCACCCAGGAGCCCCCATATCTGGCAATTTTTAACCAACGTGGATTTGCTGCATCAAATAGTTCCTTCTTCTTCAAATATAAATATATAAATAAAGTGATCAAGTCACTCGCATGTCTTAGGAGAATGTCATACCTTTAGTAGCAAACTTGAAATCTTGGCCATTGGTTTTGATTTTTGTTTTGGTTAGATTTGGTTCGGTTTTTGTCATTTTAAAAATCCCTCCAGCCCTTGGCTCTGTCTGACCCGATTGCTTTCAGCTGTTTCTGCCACAAAATTGTCCCGGCAGCAAAAACTCTCATTGTTTACAGTGGCGCCCCCTTCTGAACACTTTGTTAATAAAAAGCTTTTTTTTGTTTGTTTGTTTGTTTTTCGGCTATGGTAAATGTGGAACAACAATGAGGTACTTCAAAGAGGTGAACCACAGATAAATTTCTCTAAGGGTGGGGTGAGGGTTACTCAAAAAGGAACTTGACAAGGCTTTTAAAGATATCGACAATCATTATAACATAACGTGACTGATTGTTACCGCGCTCTTAACTGGGCAAACACTTGTTGGCTTCCAAGAAAAACTAACATAGTTGAAATGGTTCTAGTGGCCTTCTAGCACAGGGTATGATGGGGTAGGTATTCTAGCCACTGGCTGTGCAAGGCATGAGGCCTGTTAGTGATTCTATTTTTTCCTCTGCAGAATGGGTCTAACTACATTCCAGATCCTTTCTACCCCAATAAATAATGCGGCGATTCTCTCAGTGAGTTGTACTTTGGGTTTAAACAGCCAACTGTCTCTTAAAAAGGTCTTTTGTTTAAATTCCTTTAAAGAAAAGTCCTTTCAAAAAAATTCTTTTATTTTTTATTTTTAAATCCCATATGTTTACTCTGATCATGGAACTTTGTCATTTTGACCATCTCTGCTGATTAAAATATTCTTTTTTTTTTTTTTTAAAGATTTTCTGTATTTATTTGACAGAGAGAGAAATCACAAGTAGGCGGAGAGTCAGGCAGAGAGAGATAGAAAAGCAGGCTCCTGCTGAGCAAAGAGCCCGATGCGGGGCTCAATCCCAGGACACTGAGATCATGGCCCGAGCCGAAGGCAGAGGCTTAATCCACTGAGCCACCCAGGCGCCCCTGATTAAAATATTCTTCATCATTAGCACCTACTGCCCTCCTCTCTTGGTGGTCTCTCCGGAAGGGGTCTTCTCTAGCTCTTCTAGCAGGAGATGGGCAGTTCCCAAATACCCCTGTTGCCAGACTAACCTTACCTATCCTGCAGGGTCAGGTAGGCCTGGCCCTTTATCTGTTGTTCTCCTCTGAGGGGTTAGTTTTACATAGATACCGTGCTTTGCTTTTGTCAGGATTTACCCTGGATTATCAAAACCCTTTTCTTCTGCCAGTGAAGCCTAAGAAACTGTCCTAATGAGAAACCAGGAATTCAAACAGATCATATTTATCCTGAATGTTCTGTCCAAAACGAAAAATTCATTTCTGAGGTGCCTCAAGATCTCTGAGAAGGGAAGTTTCACCAACTCTGTCATGTAGGGGCATCAATTCCGATTCTGTGTCAATTTTACTACTTTCCCAGCTAGTAATTCTCTACCTCAGAAAGCCCACTGTCAACCGTTTTCTCTTTCAAAGGCAGTTGCTCTTAGAGTCTTCACATGGCACTTGGAGCCTGCTGGTCGTTGGCTACTGCCCTCTGTACCTTGGGTCTAACAGCTGCAAGGCTTCAAGATGAGCACGTCTCTTGTTCTAGGACTTAATATAGTTTGGGGCACATGGTAAGCAATAATCACTTCTTTAGTTGATCCAAGTGTTGGATCTTTCTTAATTATTCTACTACCACAATTTACTTGTTCTAAGATTGCCCCCCCCCCCATTTTAATATCTCTTAAGGTGGCACTCACCTTGCACTTGATGACATATCCTACTTTAACTGACAGCATTTCTCTTTCTTAGTCGAACATAAACTATAGTGCATCTTACACTTGATGAAAGCTAGGATGCAATGAAATACTCTATTATGGTTACGATTCTGATATTTGAAATCCTCCGGTAGCTCCCTGTGCCCCCACAGTGTAGTACCTCACCTCCTCGCCATAGTATACAAACCTTCTCACCCCCAGTGTTAACCCCGGGGCTCCGCCTCCATCCCCAGGTGATGCTGCCAGATCAGCTGTCGGTTGTCATGAACTTGCTGTAGTTTCCCGAATGCACTGTGCTGCCTCCTGGCACTCTGAAACTTGACACACTCATCCTCATTCTTCGCTTTGCCCTTGTCTATCACCTCCCCTGAAAATCTGTTCCTAAGTGGCTTTTCCCAGCTCCCACCTACCCTTGGCAGTCTATTATCTCCCTGTGGTAAAGCCTGTCACACTGCATCATGGACATGCCCGTTGTCCCCCTGAGAAGAGAAAAGGGACAATGAGGGACCCAGCATTGGCAGCTCTAGTGCAGAGCCCCATGCCTGGCTTGCAGGAAATGCCAGATCATGAAGACAAACGGAGATCATCCTCTGGCTAAAACCAGCTCTTCTTTGCCTATCGCAGGATCTGGTCAATAAAGAGCAGCCAGTTATTATTGCTGTTTTTCTAGGGATTTTTACCCCATATATTTCCCAGGTCTCTACTCTTTTTGTGGCACTTTAATTCAGGCGTCAACCACTTCCTAGTCAGATCAGGTGAAATTATTTTCCTTCCCATACCCTCGATGTATTTCACATCTAGTAATTCTTTATTTAAAGATCTTATTTACCCATTTGACAGACAGATCACAAGTAGGTAGAGAGGGAGGCAGAGAGAGAGGGGGGAAGCAGGCTCCCCGCTGAGCAGAGAGCCCGATGTGGGGCTCCATCCCAGGACCCTGAAATCATGACCTGAGCCGAAGGCAGAGGCCTAAACCACTGAGCCACCCAGGAGCCCCCATATCTGGCAATTTTTAACAAACGTGGATTTGCTGCATCAAATAGTTCCTTCTTCTTCAAATATAAATATATAAATAAAGTGATCAAGTCACTCGCATGTCTTAGGAGAATGTCATACCTTTAGTAGCAAACTTGAAATCTTGGCCATTGGTTTTGATTTTTGTTTTGGTTAGATTTGGTTCGGTTTTTGTCATTTTAAAAATCCCTCCAGCCCTTGGCTCTGTCTGACCCGATTGCTTTCAGCTGTTTCTGCCACAAAATTGTCCCGGCAGCGAAAACTCTCATTGTTTACAGTGGCGCCCCCTTCTGAACACTTTGTTAATAAAAAGCTTTTTTTTGTTTGTTTGTTTGTTTTTCGGCTATGGTAAATGTGGAACAACAATGAGGTACTTCAAAGAGGTGAACCACAGATAAATTTCTCTAAGGGTGGGGTGAGGGTTACTCAAAAAGGAACTTGACAAGGCTTTTAAAGATATCGACAATCATTATAACATAACGTGACTGATTGTTACCGCGCTCTTAACTGGGCAAACACTTGTTGGCTTCCAAGAAAAACTAACATAGTTGAAATGGTTCTAGTGGCCTTCTAGCACAGGGTATGATGGGGTAGGTATTCTAGCCACTGGCTGTGCAAGGCATGAGGCCTGTTAGTGATTCTATTTTTTCCTCTGCAGAATGGGTCTAACTACATTCCAGGTCCTTTCTACCCCAATAAATAATGCGGCGATTCTCTCAGTGAGTTGTACTTTGGGTTTAAACAGCCAACTGTCTCTTAAAAAGGTCTTTTGTTTAAATTCCTTTAAAGAAAAGTCCTTTCAAAAAAATTCTTTTATTTTTTATTTTTAAATCCCATATGTTTACTCTGATCATGGAACTTTGTCATTTTGACCATCTCTGCTGATTAAAATATTCTTTTTTTTTTTTTTAAAGATTTTCTGTATTTATTTGACAGAGAGAGAAATCACAAGTAGGCGGAGAGTCAGGCAGAGAGAGATAGAAAAGCAGGCTCCTGCTGAGCAAAGAGCCCGATGCGGGGCTCAATCCCAGGACACTGAGATCATGGCCTGAGCCGAAGGCAGAGGCTTAATCCACTGAGCCACCCAGGCGCCCCTGATTAAAATATTCTTCATCATTAGCACCTACTGCCCTCCTCTCTTGGTGGTCTCTCCGGAAGGGGTCTTCTCTAGCTCTTCTAGCAGGAGATGGGCAGTTCCCAAATACCCCTGTTGCCAGACTAACCTTACCTATCCTGCAGGGTCAGGTAGGCCTGGCCCTTTATCTGTTGTTCTCCTCTGAGGGGTTAGTTTTACATAGATACCGTGCTTTGCTTTTGTCAGGATTTACCCTGGATTATCAAAACCCTTTTCTTCTGCCAGTGAAGCCTAAGAAACTGTCCTAATGAGAAACCAGGAATTCAAACAGATCATATTTATCCTGAATGTTCTGTCCAAAACGAAAAATTCATTTCTGAGGTGCCTCAAGATCTCTGAGAAGGGAAGTTTCACCAACTCTGTCATGTAGGGGCATCAATTCCGATTCTGTGTCAATTTTACTACTTTCCCAGCTAGTAATTCTCTACCTCAGAAAGCCCACTGTCAACCGTTTTCTCTTTCAAAGGCAGTTGCTCTTAGAGTCTTCACATGGCACTTGGAGCCTGCTGGTCGTTGGCTACTGCCCTCTGTACCTTGGGTCTAACAGCTGCAAGGCTTCAAGATGAGCACGTCTCTTGTTCTAGGACTTAATATAGTTTGGGGCACATGGTAAGCAATAATCACTTCTTTAGTTGATCCAAGTGTTGGATCTTTCTTAATTATTCTACTACCACAATTTACTTGTTCTAAGATTGGCCCCCCCCCATTTTAATATCTCTTAAGGTGGCACTCACCTTGCACTTGATGACATATCCTACTTTAACTGACAGCATTTCTCTTTCTTAGTCGAACATAAACTATAGTGCATCTTACACTTGATGAAAGCTAGGATGCAATGAAATACTCTATTATGGTTACGATTCTGATATTTGAAATCCTCCGGTAGCTCCCTGTGCCCCCACAGTGTAGTACCTCACCTCCTCGCCATAGTATACAAACCTTCTCACCCCCAGTGTTAACCCCGGGGCTCAGCCTCCATCCCCAGGTGATGCTGCCAGATCAGCTGTCGGTTGTCATGAACTTGCTGTAGTTTCCCGAATGCACTGTGCTGCCTCCTGGCACTCTGAAACTTGACACACTCATCCTCATTCTTCGCTTTGCCCTTGTCTATCACCTCCCCTGAAAATCTGTTCCTAAGTGGCTTTTCCCAGCTCCCACCTACCCTTGGCAGTCTATTATCTCCCTGTGGTAAAGCCTGTCACACTGCATCATGGACATGCCCGTTGTCCCCCTGAGAAGAGAAAAGGGACAATGAGGGACCCAGCATTGGCAGCTCTAGTGCAGAGCCCCATGCCTGGCTTGCAGGAAATGCCAGATCATGAAGACAAACGGAGATCATCCTCTGGCTAAAACCAGCACTTCTTTGCCTATCGCAGGATCTGGTCAATAAAGAGCAGCCAGTTATTATTGCTGTTTTTCTAGGGATTTTTACCCCATATATTTCCCAGGTCTCTACTCTTTTTGTGGCACTTTAATTCAGGCGTCAACCACTTCCTAGTCAGATCAGGTGAAATCATTTTCCTTCCCATACCCTCGATGTATTTCACATCTAGTAATTCTTTATTTAAAGATCTTATTTACCCATTTGACAGACAGATCACAAGTAGGTAGAGAGGGAGGCAGAGAGAGAGGGGGGAAGCAGGCTCCCCGCTGAGCAGAGAGCCCGATGTGGGGCTCCATCCCAGGACCCTGAAATCATGACCTGAGCCGAAGGCAGAGGCCTAAACCACTGAGCCACCCAGGAGCCCCCATATCTGGCAATTTTTAACCAACGTGGATTTGCTGCATCAAATAGTTCCTTCTTCTTCAAATATAAATATATAAATAAAGTGATCAAGTCACTCGCATGTCTTAGGAGAATGTCATACCTTTAGTAGCAAACTTGAAATCTTGGCCATTGGTTTTGATTTTTGTTTTGGTTAGATTTGGTTCGGTTTTTGTCATTTTAAAAATCCCTCCAGCCCTTGGCTCTGTCTGACCCGATTGCTTTCAGCTGTTTCTGCCACAAAATTGTCCCGGCAGCAAAAACTCTCATTGTTTACAGTGGCGCCCCCTTCTGAACACTTTGTTAATAAAAAGCTTTTTTTTGTTTGTTTGTTTGTTTTTCGGCTATGGTAAATGTGGAACAACAATGAGGTACTTCAAAGAGGTGAACCACAGATAAATTTCTCTAAGGGTGGGGTGAGGGTTACTCAAAAAGGAACTTGACAAGGCTTTTAAAGATATCGACAATCATTATAACATAACGTGACTGATTGTTACCGCGCTCTTAACTGGGCAAACACTTGTTGGCTTCCAAGAAAAACTAACATAGTTGAAATGGTTCTAGTGGCCTTCTAGCACAGGGTATGATGGGGTAGGTATTCTAGCCACTGGCTGTGCAAGGCATGAGGCCTGTTAGTGATTCTATTTTTTCCTCTGCAGAATGGGTCTAACTACATTCCAGGTCCTTTCTACCCCAATAAATAATGCGGCGATTCTCTCAGTGAGTTGTACTTTGGGTTTAAACAGCCAACTGTCTCTTAAAAAGGTCTTTTGTTTAAATTCCTTTAAAGAAAAGTCCTTTCAAAAAAATTCTTTTATTTTTTATTTTTAAATCCCATATGTTTACTCTGATCATGGAACTTTGTCATTTTGACCATCTCTGCTGATTAAAATATTCTTTTTTTTTTTTTAAAGATTTTCTGTATTTATTTGACAGAGAGAGAAATCACAAGTAGGCGGAGAGTCAGGCAGAGAGAGATAGAAAAGCAGGCTCCTGCTGAGCAAAGAGCCCGATGCGGGGCTCAATCCCAGGACACTGAGATCATGGCCTGAGCCGAAGGCAGAGGCTTAATCCACTGAGCCACCCAGGCGCCCCTGATTAAAATATTCTTCATCATTAGCACCTACTGCCCTCCTCTCTTGGTGGTCTCTCCGGAAGGGGTCTTCTCTAGCTCTTCTAGCAGGAGATGGGCAGTTCCCAAATAGCCCTGTTGCCAGACTAACCTTACCTATCCTGCAGGGTCAGGTAGGCCTGGCCCTTTATCTGTTGTTCTCCTCTGAGGGGTTAGTTTTTCATAGATACCGTGCTTTGCTTTTGTCAGGATTTACCCTGGATTATCAAAACCCTTTTCTTCTGCCAGTGAAGCCTAAGAAACTGTCCTAATGAGAAACCAGGAATTCAAACAGATCATATTTATCCTGAATGTTCTGTCCAAAATGAAAAATTCATTTCTGAGGTGCCTCAAGATCTCTGAGAAGGGAAGTTTCACCAACTCTGTCATGTAGGGGCATCAATTCCGATTCTGTGTCAATTTTACTACTTTCCCAGCTAGTAATTCTCTACCTCAGAAAGCCCACTGTCAACCGTTTTCTCTTTCAAAGGCAGTTGCTCTTAGAGTCTTCACATGGCACTTGGAGCCTGCTGGTCGTTGGCTACTGCCCTCTGTACCTTGGGTCTAACAGCTGCAAGGCTTCAAGATGAGCACGTCTCTTGTTCTAGGACTTAATATAGTTTGGGGCACATGGTAAGCAATAATCACTTCTTTAGTTGATCCAAGTGTTGGATCTTTCTTAATTATTCTACTACCACAATTTACTTGTTCTAAGATTGGCCCCCCCCCATTTTAATATCTCTTAAGGTGGCACTCACCTTGCACTTGATGACATATCCTACTTTAACTGACAGCATTTCTCTTTCTTAGTCGAACATAAACTATAGTGCATCTTACACTTGATGAAAGCTAGGATGCAATGAAATACTCTATTATGGTTACGATTCTGATATTTGAAATCCTCCGGTAGCTCCCTGTGCCCCCACAGTGTAGTACCTCACCTCCTCGCCATAGTATACAAACCTTCTCACCCCCAGTGTTAACCCCGGGGCTCAGCCTCCATCCCCAGGTGATGCTGCCAGATCAGCTGTCGGTTGTCATGAACTTGCTGTAGTTTCCCGAATGCACTGTGCTGCCTCCTGGCACTCTGAAACTTGACACACTCATCCTCATTCTTCGCTTTGCCCTTGTCTATCACCTCCCCTGAAAATCTGTTCCTAAGTGGCTTTTCCCAGCTCCCACCTACCCTTGGCAGTCTATTATCTCCCTGTGGTAAAGCCTGTCACACTGCATCATGGACATGCCCGTTGTCCCCCTGAGAAGAGAAAAGGGACAATGAGGGACCCAGCATTGGCAGCTCTAGTGCAGAGCCCCATGCCTGGCTTGCAGGAAATGCCAGATCATGAAGACAAACGGAGATCATCCTCTGGCTAAAACCAGCACTTCTTTGCCTATCGCAGGATCTGGTCAATAAAGAGCAGCCAGTTATTATTGCTGTTTTTCTAGGGATTTTTACCCCATATATTTCCCAGGTCTCTACTCTTTTTGTGGCACTTTAATTCAGGCGTCAACCACTTCCTAGTCAGATCAGGTGAAATCATTTTCCTTCCCATACCCTCGATGTATTTCACATCTAGTAATTCTTTATTTAAAGATCTTATTTACCCATTTGACAGACAGATCACAAGTAGGTAGAGAGGGAGGCAGAGAGAGAGGGGGGAAGCAGGCTCCCCGCTGAGCAGAGAGCCCGATGTGGGGCTCCATCCCAGGACCCTGAAATCATGACCTGAGCCGAAGGCAGAGGCCTAAACCACTGAGCCACCCAGGAGCCCCCATATCTGGCAATTTTTAACCAACGTGGATTTGCTGCATCAAATAGTTCCTTCTTCTTCAAATATAAATATATAAATAAAGTGATCAAGTCACTCGCATGTCTTAGGAGAATGTCATACCTTTAGTAGCAAACTTGAAATCTTGGCCATTGGTTTTGATTTTTGTTTTGGTTAGATTTGGTTCGGTTTTTGTCATTTTAAAAATCCCTCCAGCCCTTGGCTCTGTCTGACCCGATTGCTTTCAGCTGTTTCTGCCACAAAATTGTCCCAGGAGCAAAAACTCTCATTGTTTACAGTGGCGCCCCCTTCTGAACACTTTGTTAATAAAAAGCTTTTTTTTGTTTGTTTGTTTGTTTTTCGGCTATGGTAAATGTGGAACAACAATGAGGTACTTCAAAGAGGTGAACCACAGATAAATTTCTCTAAGGGTGGGGTGAGGGTTACTCAAAAAGGAACTTGACAAGGCTTTTAAAGATATCGACAATCATTATAACATAACGTGACTGATTGTTACCGCGCTCTTAACTGGGCAAACACTTGTTGGCTTCCAAGAAAAACTAACATAGTTGAAATGGTTCTAGTGGCCTTCTAGCACAGGGTATGATGGGGTAGGTATTCTAGCCACTGGCTGTGCAAGGCATGAGGCCTGTTAGTGATTCTATTTTTTCCTCTGCAGAATGGGTCTAACTACATTCCAGGTCCTTTCTACCCCAATAAATAATGCGGCGATTCTCTCAGTGAGTTGTACTTTGGGTTTAAACAGCCAACTGTCTCTTAAAAAGGTCTTTTGTTTAAATTCCTTTAAAGAAAAGTCCTTTCAAAAAAATTCTTTTATTTTTTATTTTTAAATCCCATATGTTTACTCTGATCATGGAACTTTGTCATTTTGACCATCTCTGCTGATTAAAATATTCTTTTTTTTTTTTTAAAGATTTTCTGTATTTATTTGACAGAGAGAGAAATCACAAGTAGGCGGAGAGTCAGGCAGAGAGAGATAGAAAAGCAGGCTCCTGCTGAGCAAAGAGCCCGATGCGGGGCTCAATCCCAGGACACTGAGATCATGGCCTGAGCCGAAGGCAGAGGCTTAATCCACTGAGCCACCCAGGCGCCCCTGATTAAAATATTCTTCATCATTAGCACCTACTGCCCTCCTCTCTTGGTGGTCTCTCCGGAAGGGGTCTTCTCTAGCTCTTCTAGCAGGAGATGGGCAGTTCCCAAATAGCCCTGTTGCCAGACTAACCTTACCTATCCTGCAGGGTCAGGTAGGCCTGGCCCTTTATCTGTTGTTCTCCTCTGAGGGGTTAGTTTTTCATAGATACCGTGCTTTGCTTTTGTCAGGATTTACCCTGGATTATCAAAACCCTTTTCTTCTGCCAGTGAAGCCTAAGAAACTGTCCTAATGAGAAACCAGGAATTCAAACAGATCATATTTATCCTGAATGTTCTGTCCAAAATGAAAAATTCATTTCTGAGGTGCCTCAAGATCTCTGAGAAGGGAAGTTTCACCAACTCTGTCATGTAGGGGCATCAATTCCGATTCTGTGTCAATTTTACTACTTTCCCAGCTAGTAATTCTCTACCTCAGAAAGCCCACTGTCAACCGTTTTCTCTTTCAAAGGCAGTTGCTCTTAGAGTCTTCACATGGCACTTGGAGCCTGCTGGTCGTTGGCTACTGCCCTCTGTACCTTGGGTCTAACAGCTGCAAGGCTTCAAGATGAGCACGTCTCTTGTTCTAGGACTTAATATAGTTTGGGGCACATGGTAAGCAATAATCACTTCTTTAGTTGATCCAAGTGTTGGATCTTTCTTAATTATTCTACTACCACAATTTACTTGTTCTAAGATTGGTCCCCCCCCATTTTAATATCTCTTAAGGTGGCACTCACCTTGCACTTGATGACATATCCTACTTTAACTGACAGCATTTCTCTTTCTTAGTCGAACATAAACTATAGTGCATCTTACACTTGATGAAAGCTAGGATGCAATGAAATACTCTATTATGGTTACGATTCTGATATTTGAAATCCTCCGGTAGCTCCCTGTGCCCCCACAGTGTAGTACCTCACCTCCTCGCCATAGTATACAAACCTTCTCACCCCCAGTGTTAACCCCGGGGCTCAGCCTCCATCCCCAGGTGATGCTGCCAGATCAGCTGTCGGTTGTCATGAACTTGCTGTAGTTTCCCGAATGCACTGTGCTGCCTCCTGGCACTCTGAAACTTGACACACTCATCCTCATTCTTCGCTTTGCCCTTGTCTATCACCTCCCCTGAAAATCTGTTCCTAAGTGGCTTTTCCCAGCTCCCACCTACCCTTGGCAGTCTATTATCTCCCTGTGGTAAAGCCTGTCACACTGCATCATGGACATGCCCGTTGTCCCCCTGAGAAGAGAAAAGGGACAATGAGGGACCCAGCATTGGCAGCTCTAGTGCAGAGCCCCATGCCTGGCTTGCAGGAAATGCCAGATCATGAAGACAAACGGAGATCATCCTCTGGCTAAAACCAGCACTTCTTTGCCTATCGCAGGATCTGGTCAATAAAGAGCAGCCAGTTATTATTGCTGTTTTTCTAGGGATTTTTACCCCATATATTTCCCAGGTCTCTACTCTTTTTGTGGCACTTTAATTCAGGCGTCAACCACTTCCTAGTCAGATCAGGTGAAATCATTTTCCTTCCCATACCCTCGATGTATTTCACATCTAGTAATTCTTTATTTAAAGATCTTATTTACCCATTTGACAGACAGATCACAAGTAGGTAAGGAGGGAGGCAGAGAGAGAGGGGGGAAGCAGGCTCCCCTCTGAGCAGAGAGCCCGATGTGGGGCTCCATCCCAGGACCCTGAAATCATGACCTGAGCCGAAGGCAGAGGCCTAAACCACTGAGCCACCCAGGAGCCCCCATATCTGGCAATTTTTAACCAACGTGGATTTGCTGCATCAAATAGTTCCTTCTTCTTCAAATATAAATATATAAATAAAGTGATCAAGTCACTCGCATGTCTTAGGAGAATGTCATACCTTTAGTAGCAAACTTGAAATCTTGGCCATTGGTTTTGATTTTTGTTTTGGTTAGATTTGGTTCGGTTTTTGTCATTTTAAAAATCCCTCCAGCCCTTGGCTCTGTCTGACCCGATTGCTTTCAGCTGTTTCTGCCACAAAATTGTCCCGGCAGCAAAAACTCTCATTGTTTACAGTGGCGCCCCCTTCTGAACACTTTGTTAATAAAAAGCTTTTTTTTTGTTTGTTTGTTTGTTTTTCGGCTATGGTAAATGTGGAACAACAATGAGGTACTTCAAAGAGGTGAACCACAGATAAATTTCTCTAAGGGTGGGGTGAGGGTTACTCAAAAAGGAACTTGACAAGGCTTTTAAAGATATCGACAATCATTATAACATAACGTGACTGATTGTTACCGCGCTCTTAACTGGGCAAACACTTGTTGGCTTCCAAGAAAAACTAACATAGTTGAAATGGTTCTAGTGGCCTTCTAGCACAGGGTATGATGGGGTAGGTATTCTAGCCACTGGCTGTGCAAGGCATGAGGCCTGTTAGTGATTCTATTTTTTCCTCTGCAGAATGGGTCTAACTACATTCCAGGTCCTTTCTACCCCAATAAATAATGCGGCGATTCTCTCAGTGAGTTGTACTTTGGGTTTAAACAGCCAACTGTCTCTTAAAAAGGTCTTTTGTTTAAATTCCTTTAAAGAAAAGTCCTTTCAAAAAAATTCTTTTATTTTTTATTTTTAAATCCCATATGTTTACTCTGATCATGGAACTTTGTCATTTTGACCATCTCTGCTGATTAAAATATTCTTTTTTTTTTTTTAAAGATTTTCTGTATTTATTTGACAGAGAGAGAAATCACAAGTAGGCGGAGAGTCAGGCAGAGAGAGATAGAAAAGCAGGCTCCTGCTGAGCAAAGAGCCCGATGCGGGGCTCAATCCCAGGACACTGAGATCATGGCCTGAGCCGAAGGCAGAGGCTTAATCCACTGAGCCACCCAGGCGCCCCTGATTAAAATATTCTTCATCATTAGCACCTACTGCCCTCCTCTCTTGGTGGTCTCTCCGGAAGGGGTCTTCTCTAGCTCTTCTAGCAGGAGATGGGCAGTTCCCAAATAGCCCTGTTGCCAGACTAACCTTACCTATCCTGCAGGGTCAGGTAGGCCTGGCCCTTTATCTGTTGTTCTCCTCTGAGGGGTTAGTTTTTCATAGATACCGTGCTTTGCTTTTGTCAGGATTTACCCTGGATTATCAAAACCCTTTTCTTCTGCCAGTGAAGCCTAAGAAACTGTCCTAATGAGAAACCAGGAATTCAAACAGATCATATTTATCCTGAATGTTCTGTCCAAAATGAAAAATTCATTTCTGAGGTGCCTCAAGATCTCTGAGAAGGGAAGTTTCACCAACTCTGTCATGTAGGGGCATCAATTCCGATTCTGTGTCAATTTTACTACTTTCCCAGCTAGTAATTCTCTACCTCAGAAAGCCCACTGTCAACCGTTTTCTCTTTCAAAGGCAGTTGCTCTTAGAGTCTTCACATGGCACTTGGAGCCTGCTGGTCGTTGGCTACTGCCCTCTGTACCTTGGGTCTAACAGCTGCAAGGCTTCAAGATGAGCACGTCCCTTGTTCTAGGACTTAATATAGTTTGGGGCACATGGTAAGCAATAATCACTTCTTTAGTTGATCCAAGTGTTGGATCTTTCTTAATTATTCTACTACCACAATTTACTTGTTCTAAGATTGGTCCCCCCCCCCATTTTAATATCTCTTAAGGTGGCACTCACCTTGCACTTGATGACATATCCTACTTTAACTGACAGCATTTCTCTTTCTTAGTCGAACATAAACTATAGTGCATCTTACACTTGATGAAAGCTAGGATGCAATGAAATACTCTATTATGGTTACGATTCTGATATTTGAAATCCTCCGGTAGCTCCCTGTGCCCCCACAGTGTAGTACCTCACCTCCTCGCCATAGTATACAAACCTTCTCACCCCCAGTGTTAACCCCGGGGCTCAGCCTCCATCCCCAGGTGATGCTGCCAGATCAGCTGTCGGTTGTCATGAACTTGCTGTAGTTTCC
Organism: Mustela nivalis; assembly: GCF_964662115.1. Lineage (NCBI taxonomy): Eukaryota > Metazoa > Chordata > Mammalia > Carnivora > Mustelidae > Mustela > Mustela nivalis. Next base: position 89,495 of record NW_028135545.1, on the reverse strand, counting down.
CGAATGCACTGTGCTGCCTCCTGGCACTCTGAAACTTGACACACTCATCCTCATTCTTCGCTTTGCCCTTGTCTATCACCTCCCCTGAAAATCTGTTCCTAAGTGGCTTTTCCCAGCTCCCACCTACCCTTGGCAGTCTATTATCTCCCTGTGGTAAAGCCTGTCACACTGCATCATGGACATGCCCGTTGTCCCCCTGAGAAGAGAAAAGGGACAATGAGGGACCCAGCATTGGCAGCTCTAGTGCAGAGCCCCATGCCTGGCTTGCAGGAAATGCCAGATCATGAAGACAAACGGAGATCATCCTCTGGCTAAAACCAGCTCTTCTTTGCCTATCGCAGGATCTGGTCAATAAAGAGCAGCCAGTTATTATTGCTGTTTTTCTAGGGATTTTTACCCCATATATTTCCCAGGTCTCTACTCTTTTTGTGGCACTTTAATTCAGGCGTCAACCACTTCCTAGTCAGATCAGGTGAAATCATTTTCCTTCCCATACCCTCGATGTATTTCACATCTAGTAATTCTTTATTTAAAGATCTTATTTACCCATTTGACAGACAGATCACAAGTAGGTAGAGAGGGAGGCAGAGAGAGAGGGGGGAAGCAGGCTCCCCGCTGAGCAGAGAGCCCGATGTGGGGCTCCATCCCAGCACACTGAAATCATGACCAGAGCCGAAGGCAGAGGCCTAAACCACTGAGCCACTCAGGAGCCCCCATATCTGGTAATTTTTAACCAACGTGGATTTGCTGCATCAAATAGTTCCTTCTTCTTCAAATATAAATATATAAATAAAGTGATCAAGTCACTCGCATGTCTTAGGAGAATGTCATACCTTTAGTAGCAAACTTGAAATCTTGGCCATTGGTTTTGATTTTTGTTTTGGTTAGATTTGGTTCGGTTTTTGTCATTTTAAAAATCCCTCCAGCCCTTGGCTCTGTCTGACCTGATTGCTTTCAGCTGTTTCTGCAACAAAATTGTCCCGGCAGCGAAAACTCTCATTGTTTACAGTGGCGCCCCCTTCTGAACACTTTGTTAATAAAAAGCATTTTTTTTTGTTTGTTTGTTTTTCGGCTATGGTAAATGTGGAACAACAATGAGGTACTTCAAAGAGGTGAACCACAGATAAATTTCTCTAAGGGTGGGGTGAGGGTTACTCAAAAAGGAACTTGACAAGGCTTTTAAAGATATCGACAATCATTATAACATAACGTGACTGATTGTTACCGCGCTCTTAACTGGGCAAACACTTGTTGGCTTCCAAGAAAAACTAACATAGTTGAAATGGTTCTAGTGGCCTTCTAGCACAGGGTATGATGGGGTAGGTATTCTAGCCACTGGCTGTGCAAGGCATGAGGCCTGTTAGTGATTCTATTTTTTCCTCTGCAGAATGGGTCTTTCTACATTCCAGGTCCTTTCTACCCCAATAAATAATGCGGCGATTCTCTCAGTGAGTTGTACTTTGGGTTTAAACAGCCAACTGTCTCTTAAAAAGGTCTTTTGTTTAAATTCCTTTAAAGAAAAGTCCTTTTAAAAATATTCTTTTATTTTTTATTTTTACATCCCATATGTTTACTCTGATCATGGAACTTTGACATTTTGACCATCTCTGCTGATTAAAATATTCTTTTTTTTTTTAAAGATTTTCTGTATTTATTTGACAGAGAGAGAAATCACAAGTAGGCGGAGAGTCAGGCAGAGAGAGATAGAAAAGCAGGCTCCTGCTGAGCAAAGAGCCCGATGCGGGGCTCAATCCCAGGACACTGAGATCATGGCCCGAGCCGAAGGCAGAGGCTTAATCCACTGAGCAACCCAGGCGCCCCTGATTAAAATATTCTTCATCATTAGCACCTACTGCTCTCCTCTCTTGGTGGTCTCTCCGGAAGGGGTCTCCTCTAGCTCTTCTAGCAGGAGATGGGCAGTTCCCAAATACCCCTGTTGCCAGACTAACCTTACCTATCCTGCAGGGTCAGGTAGGCCTGGCCCTTTATCTGTTGTTCTCCTCTGAGGGGTTAGTTTTTCATAGATACCGTGCTTTGCTTTTGTCAGGATTTACCCTGGATTATCAAAACCCTTTTCTTCTGCCAGTGAAGCCTAAGAAACTGTCCTAATGAGAAACCAGGAATTCAAACAGATCATATTTATCCTGAATGTTCTGTCCAAAACGAAAAATTCATTTCTGAGGTGCCTCAAGATCTCTGAGAAGGGAAGTTTCACCAACTCTGTCATGTAGGGGCATCAATTCCGATTCTGTGTCAATTTTACTACTTTCCCAGCTAGTAATTCTCTACCTCAGAAAGCCCACTGTCAACCGTTTTCTCTTTCAAAGGCAGTTGCTCTTAGAGTCTTCACATGGCACTTGGAGCCTGCTGGTCGTTGGCTACTGCCCTCTGTACCTTGGGTCTAACAGCTGCAAGGCTTCAAGATGAGCACGTCCCTTGTTCTAGGACTTAATATAGTTTGGGGCACATGGTAAGCAATAATCACTTCTTTAGTTGATCCAAGTGTTGGATCTTTCTTAATTATTCTACTACCACAATTTACTTGTTCTAAGATTGGTCCCCCCCCCCATTTTAATATCTCTTAAGGTGGCACTCACCTTGCACTTGATGACATATCCTACTTTAACTGACAGCATTTCTCTTTCTTAGTCGAACATAAACTATAGTGCATCTTACACTTGATGAAAGCTAGGATGCAATGAAATACTCTATTATGGTTACGATTCTGATATTTGAAATCCTCCGGTAGCTCCCTGTGCCCCCACAGTGTAGTACCTCACCTCCTCGCCATAGTATACAAACCTTCTCACCCCCAGTGTTAACCCCGGGGCTCAGCCTCCATCCCCAGGTGATGCTGCCAGATCAGCTGTCGGTTGTCATGAACTTGCTGTAGTTTCCCGAATGCACTGTGCTGCCTCCTGGCACTCTGAAACTTGACACACTCATCCTCATTCTTCGCTTTGCCCTTGTCTATCACCTCCCCTGAAAATCTGTTCCTAAGTGGCTTTTCCCAGCTCCCACCTACCCTTGGCAGTCTATTATCTCCCTGTGGTAAAGCCTGTCACACTGCATCATGGACATGCCCGTTGTCCCCCTGAGAAGAGAAAAGGGACAATGAGGGACCCAGCATTGGCAGCTCTAGTGCAGAGCCCCATGCCTGGCTTGCAGGAAATGCCAGATCATGAAGACAAACGGAGATCATCCTCTGGCTAAAACCAGCTCTTCTTTGCCTATCGCAGGATCTGGTCAATAAAGAGCAGCCAGTTATTATTGCTGTTTTTCTAGGGATTTTTACCCCATATATTTCCCAGGTCTCTACTCTTTTTGTGGCACTTTAATTCAGGCGTCAACCACTTCCTAGTCAGATCAGGTGAAATCATTTTCCTTCCCATACCCTCGATGTATTTCACATCTAGTAATTCTTTATTTAAAGATCTTATTTACCCATTTGACAGACAGATCACAAGTAGGTAGAGAGGGAGGCAGAGAGAGAGGGGGGAAGCAGGCTCCCCGCTGAGCAGAGAGCCCGATGTGGGGCTCCATCCCAGCACACTGAAATCATGACCAGAGCCGAAGGCAGAGGCCTAAACCACTGAGCCACTCAGGAGCCCCCATATCTGGTAATTTTTAACCAACGTGGATTTGCTGCATCAAATAGTTCCTTCTTCTTCAAATATAAATATATAAATAAAGTGATCAAGTCACTCGCATGTCTTAGGAGAATGTCATACCTTTAGTAGCAAACTTGAAATCTTGGCCATTGGTTTTGATTTTTGTTTTGGTTAGATTTGGTTCGGTTTTTGTCATTTTAAAAATCCCTCCAGCCCTTGGCTCTGTCTGACCTGATTGCTTTCAGCTGTTTCTGCAACAAAATTGTCCCGGCAGCGAAAACTCTCATTGTTTACAGTGGCGCCCCCTTCTGAACACTTTGTTAATAAAAAGCTTTTTTTTTTTGTTTGTTTGTTTTTCGGCTATGGTAAATGTGGAACAACAATGAGGTACTTCAAAGAGGTGAACCACAAATAAATTTCTCTAAGGGTGGGGTGAGGGTTACTCAAAAAGGAACTTGACAAGGCTTTTAAAGATATCGACAATCATTATAACATAACGTGACTGATTGTTACCGCGCTCTTAACTGGGCAAACACTTGTTGGCTTCCAAGAAAAACTAACATAGTTGAAATGGTTCTAGTGGCCTTCTAGCACAGGGTATGATGGGGTAGGTATTCTAGCCACTGGCTGTGCAAGGCATGAGGCCTGTTAGTGATTCTATTTTTTCCTCTGCAGAATGGGTCTTTCTACATTCCAGGTCCTTTCTACCCCAATAAATAATGCGGCGATTCTCTCAGTGAGTTGTAATTTGGGTTTAAACAGCCAACTGTCTCTTAAAAAGGTCTTTTGTTTAAATTCCTTTAAAGAAAAGTCCTTTTAAAAATATTCTTTTATTTTTTATTTTTAAATCCCATATGTTTACTCTGATCATGGAACTTTGACATTTTGACCATCTCTGCTGATTAAAATATTCTTTTTTTTTTTAAAGATTTTCTGTATTTATTTGACAGAGAGAGAAATCACAAGTAGGCGGAGAGTCAGGCAGAGAGAGATAGAAAAGCAGGCTCCTGCTGAGCAAAGAGCCCGATGCGGGGCTCAATCCCAGGACACTGAGATCATGGCCCGAGCCGAAGGCAGAGGCTTAATCCACTGAGCAACCCAGGCGCCCCTGATTAAAATATTCTTCATCATTAGCACCTACTGCTCTCCTCTCTTGGTGGTCTCTCCGGAAGGGGTCTCCTCTAGCTCTTCTAGCAGGAGATGGGCAGTTCCCAAATACCCCTGTTGCCAGACTAACCTTACCTATCCTGCAGGGTCAGGTAGGCCTGGCCCTTTATCTGTTGTTCTCCTCTGAGGGGTTAGTTTTTCATAGATACCGTGCTTTGCTTTTGTCAGGATTTACCCTGGATTATCAAAACCCTTTTCTTCTGCCAGTGAAGCCTAAGAAACTGTCCTAATGAGAAACCAGGAATTCAAACAGATCATATTTATCCTGAATGTTCTGTCCAAAACGAAAAATTCATTTCTGAGGTGCCTCAAGATCTCTGAGAAGGGAAGTTTCACCAACTCTGTCATGTAGGGGCATCAATTCCGATTCTGTGTCAATTTTACTACTTTCCCAGCTAGTAATTCTCTACCTCAGAAAGCCCACTGTCAACCGTTTTCTCTTTCAAAGGCAGTTGCTCTTAGAGTCTTCACATGGCACTTGGAGCCTGCTGGTCGTTGGCTACTGCCCTCTGTACCTTGGGTCTAACAGCTGCAAGGCTTCAAGATGAGCACGTCCCTTGTTCTAGGACTTAATATAGTTTGGGGCACATGGTAAGCAATAATCACTTCTTTAGTTGATCCAAGTGTTGGATCTTTCTTAATTATTCTACTACCACAATTTACTTGTTCTAAGATTGGTCCCCCCCCCCCATTTTAATATCTCTTAAGGTGGCACTCACCTTGCACTTGATGACATATCCTACTTTAACTGACAGCATTTCTCTTTCTTAGTCGAACATAAACTATAGTGCATCTTACACTTGATGAAAGCTAGGATGCAATGAAATACTCTATTATGGTTACGATTCTGATATTTGAAATCCTCCGGTAGCTCCCTGTGCCCCCACAGTGTAGTACCTCACCTCCTCGCCATAGTATACAAACCTTCTCACCCCCAGTGTTAACCCCGGGGCTCAGCCTCCATCCCCAGGTGATGCTGCCAGATCAGCTGTCGGTTGTCATGAACTTGCTGTAGTTTCCCGAATGCACTGTGCTGCCTCCTGGCACTCTGAAACTTGACACACTCATCCTCATTCTTCGCTTTGCCCTTGTCTATCACCTCCCCTGAAAATCTGTTCCTAAGTGGCTTTTCCCAGCTCCCACCTACCCTTGGCAGTCTATTATCTCCCTGTGGTAAAGCCTGTCACACTGCATCATGGACATGCCCGTTGTCCCCCTGAGAAGAGAAAAGGGACAATGAGGGACCCAGCATTGGCAGCTCTAGTGCAGAGCCCCATGCCTGGCTTGCAGGAAATGCCAGATCATGAAGACAAACGGAGATCATCCTCTGGCTAAAACCAGCTCTTCTTTGCCTATCGCAGGAACTGGTCAATAAAGAGCAGCCAGTTATTATTGCTGTTTTTCTAGGGATTTTTACCCCATATATTTCCCAGGTCTCTACTCTTTTTGTGGCACTTTAATTCAGGCGTCAACCACTTCCTAGTCAGATCAGGTGAAATCATTTTCCTTCCCATACCCTCGATGTATTTCACATCTAGTAATTCTTTATTTAAAGATCTTATTTACCCATTTGACAGACAGATCACAAGTAGGTAGAGAGGGAGGCAGAGAGAGAGGGGGGAAGCAGGCTCCCCGCTGAGCAGAGAGCCCGATGTGGGGCTCCATCCCAGCATCCTGAAATCATGACCAGAGCCGAAGGCAGAGGCCTAAACCACTGAGCCACCCAGGAGCCCCCATATCTGGTAATTTTTAACCAACGTGGATTTGCTGCATCAAATAGTTCCTTCTTCTTCAAATATAAATATATAAATAAAGTGATCAAGTCACTCGCATGTCTTAGGAGAATGTCATACCTTTAGTAGCAAACTTGAAATCTTGGCCATTGGTTTTGATTTTTGTTTTGGTTAGATTTGGTTCGGTTTTTGTCATTTTAAAAATCCCTCCAGCCCTTGTCTCTGTCTGACCCGATTGCTTTCAGCTGTTTCTGCCACAAAATTGTCCCGGCAGCGAAAACTCTCATTGTTTACAGTGGCGCCCCCTTCTGAACACTTTGTTAATAAAAAGCTTTTTTTTGTTTGTTTGTTTGTTTTTCGGCTATGGTAAATGTGGAACAACAATGAGGTACTTCAAAGAGGTGAACCACAGATAAATTTCTCTAAGGGTGGCGTGAGGGTTACTCAAAAAGGAACTTGACAAGGCTTTTAAAGATATCGACAATCATTATAACATAACGTGACTGATTGTTACCGCGCTCTTAACTGGGCAAACACTTGTTGGCTTCCAAGAAAAACTAACATAGTTGAAATGGTTCTAGTGGCCTTCTAGCACAGGGTATGATGGGGTAGGTATTCTAGCCACTGGCTGTGCAAGGCATGAGGCCTGTTAGTGATTCTATTTTTTCCTCTGCAGAATGGGTCTAACTACATTCCAGGTCCTTTCTACCCCAATAAATAATGCGGCGATTCTCTCAGTGAGTTGTACTTTGGGTTTAAACAGCCAACTGTCTCTTAAAAAGGTCTTTTGTTTAAATTCCTTTAAAGAAAAGTCCTTTCAAAAAAATTCTTTTATTTTTTATTTTTAAATCCCATATGTTTACTCTGATCATGGAACTTTGACATTTTGACCATCTCTGCTGATTAAAATATTCTTTTTTTTTTTAAAGATTTTCTGTATTTATTTGACAGAGAGAGAAATCACAAGTAGGCGGAGAGTCAGGCAGAGAGAGATAGAAAAGCAGGCTCCTGCTGAGCAAAGAGCCCGATGCGGGGCTCAATCCCAGGACACTGAGATCATGGCCCGAGCCGAAGGCAGAGGCTTAATCCACTGAGCAACCCAGGCGCCCCTGATTAAAATATTCTTCATCATTAGCACCTACTGCTCTCCTCTCTTGGTGGTCTCTCCGGAAGGGGTCTCCTCTAGCTCTTCTAGCAGGAGATGGGCAGTTCCCAAATACCCCTGTTGCCAGACTAACCTTACCTATCCTGCAGGGTCAGGTAGGCCTGGCCCTTTATCTGTTGTTCTCCTCTGAGGGGTTAGTTTTTCATAGATACCGTGCTTTGCTTTTGTCAGGATTTACCCTGGATTATCAAAACCCTTTTCTTCTGCCAGTGAAGCCTAAGAAACTGTCCTAATGAGAAACCAGGAATTCAAACAGATCATATTTATCCTGAATGTTCTGTCCAAAACGAAAAATTCATTTCTGAGGTGCCTCAAGATCTCTGAGAAGGGAAGTTTCACCAACTCTGTCATGTAGGGGCATCAATTCCGATTCTGTGTCAATTTTACTACTTTCCCAGCTAGTAATTCTCTACCTCAGAAAGCCCACTGTCAACCGTTTTCTCTTTCAAAGGCAGTTGCTCTTAGAGTCTTCACATGGCACTTGGAGCCTGCTGGTCGTTGGCTACTGCCCTCTGTACCTTGGGTCTAACAGCTGCAAGGCTTCAAGATGAGCACGTCCCTTGTTCTAGGACTTAATATAGTTTGGGGCACATGGTAAGCAATAATCACTTCTTTAGTTGATCCAAGTGTTGGATCTTTCTTAATTATTCTACTACCACAATTTACTTGTTCTAAGATTGGTCCCCCCCCCCCATTTTAATATCTCTTAAGGTGGCACTCACCTTGCACTTGATGACATATCCTACTTTAACTGACAGCATTTCTCTTTCTTAGTCGAACATAAACTATAGTGCATCTTACACTTGATGAAAGCTAGGATGCAATGAAATACTCTATTATGGTTACGATTCTGATATTTGAAATCCTCCGGTAGCTCCCTGTGCCCCCACAGTGTAGTACCTCACCTCCTCGCCATAGTATACAAACCTTCTCACCCCCAGTGTTAACCCCGGGGCTCAGCCTCCATCCCCAGGTGATGCTGCCAGATCAGCTGTCGGTTGTCATGAACTTGCTGTAGTTTCCCGAATGCACTGTGCTGCCTCCTGGCACTCTGAAACTTGACACACTCATCCTCATTCTTCGCTTTGCCCTTGTCTATCACCTCCCCTGAAAATCTGTTCCTAAGTGGCTTTTCCCAGCTCCCACCTACCCTTGGCAGTCTATTATCTCCCTGTGGTAAAGCCTGTCACACTGCATCATGGACATGCCCGTTGTCCCCCTGAGAAGAGAAAAGGGACAATGAGGGACCCAGCATTGGCAGCTCTAGTGCAGAGCCCCATGCCTGGCTTGCAGGAAATGCCAGATCATGAAGACAAACGGAGATCATCCTCTGGCTAAAACCAGCTCTTCTTTGCCTATCGCAGGAACTGGTCAATAAAGAGCAGCCAGTTATTATTGCTGTTTTTCTAGGGATTTTTACCCCATATATTTCCCAGGTCTCTACTCTTTTTGTGGCACTTTAATTCAGGCGTCAACCACTTCCTAGTCAGATCAGGTGAAATCATTTTCCTTCCCATACCCTCGATGTATTTCACATCTAGTAATTCTTTATTTAAAGATCTTATTTACCCATTTGACAGACAGATCACAAGTAGGTAGAGAGGGAGGCAGAGAGAGAGGGGGGAAGCAGGCTCCCCGCTGAGCAGAGAGCCCGATGTGGGGCTCCATCCCAGCATCCTGAAATCATGACCAGAGCCGAAGGCAGAGGCCTAAACCACTGAGCCACCCAGGAGCCCCCATATCTGGTAATTTTTAACCAACGTGGATTTGCTGCATCAAATAGTTCCTTCTTCTTCAAATATAAATATATAAATAAAGTGATCAAGTCACTCGCATGTCTTAGGAGAATGTCATACCTTTAGTAGCAAACTTGAAATCTTGGCCATTGGTTTTGATTTTTGTTTTGGTTAGATTTGGTTCGGTTTTTGTCATTTTAAAAATCCCTCCAGCCCTTGTCTCTGTCTGACCCGATTGCTTTCAGCTGTTTCTGCCACAAAATTGTCCCGGCAGCGAAAACTCTCATTGTTTACAGTGGCGCCCCCTTCTGAACACTTTGTTAATAAAAAGCTTTTTTTTGTTTGTTTGTTTGTTTTTCGGCTATGGTAAATGTGGAACAACAATGAGGTACTTCAAAGAGGTGAACCACAGATAAATTTCTCTAAGGGTGGCGTGAGGGTTACTCAAAAAGGAACTTGACAAGGCTTTTAAAGATATCGACAATCATTATAACATAACGTGACTGATTGTTACCGCGCTCTTAACTGGGCAAACACTTGTTGGCTTCCAAGAAAAACTAACATAGTTGAAATGGTTCTAGTGGCCTTCTAGCACAGGGTATGATGGGGTAGGTATTCTAGCCACTGGCTGTGCAAGGCATGAGGCCTGTTAGTGATTCTATTTTTTCCTCTGCAGAATGGGTCTAACTACATTCCAGGTCCTTTCTACCCCAATAAATAATGCGGCGATTCTCTCAGTGAGTTGTACTTTGGGTTTAAACAGCCAACTGTCTCTTAAAAAGGTCTTTTGTTTAAATTCCTTTAAAGAAAAGTCCTTTCAAAAAAATTCTTTTATTTTTTATTTTTAAATCCCATATGTTTACTCTGATCATGGAACTTTGTCATTTTGACCATCTCTGCTGATTAAAATATTCTTTTTTTTTTTTTTAAAGATTTTCTGTATTTATTTGACAGAGAGAGAAATCACAAGTAGGCGGAGAGTCAGGCAGAGAGAGATAGAAAAGCAGGCTCCTGCTGAGCAAAGAGCCCGATGCGGGGCTCAATCCCAGGACACTGAGATCATGGCCTGAGCCGAAGGCAGAGGCTTAATCCACTGAGCCACCCAGGCGCCCCTGATTAAAATATTCTTCATCATTAGCACCTACTGCCCTCCTCTCTTGGTGGTCTCTCCGGAAGGGGTCTTCTCTAGCTCTTCTAGCAGGAGATGGGCAGTTCCCAAATACCCCTGTTGCCAGACTAACCTTACCTATCCTGCAGGGTCAGGTAGGCCTGGCCCTTTATCTGTTGTTCTCCTCTGAGGGGTTAGTTTTTCATAGATACCGTGCTTTGCTTTTGTCAGGATTTACCCTGGATTATCAAAACCCTTTTCTTCTGCCAGTGAAGCCTAAGAAACTGTCCTAATGAGAAACCAGGAATTCAAACAGATCATATTTATCCTGAATGTTCTGTCCAAAATGAAAAATTCATTTCTGAGGTGCCTCAAGATCTCTGAGAAGGGAAGTTTCACCAACTCTGTCATGTAGGGGCATCAATTCCGATTCTGTGTCAATTTTACTACTTTCCCAGCTAGTAATTCTCTACCTCAGAAAGCCCACTGTCAACCGTTTTCTCTTTCAAAGGCAGTTGCTCTTAGAGTCTTCACATGGCACTTGGAGCCTGCTGGTCGTTGGCTACTGCCCTCTGTACCTTGGGTCTAACAGCTGCAAGGCTTCAAGATGAGCACGTCTCTTGTTCTAGGACTTAATATAGTTTGGGGCACATGGTAAGCAATAATCACTTCTTTAGTTGATCCAAGTGTTGGATCTTTCTTAATTATTCTACTACCACAATTTACTTGTTCTAAGATTGGTCCCCCCCCCCATTTTAATATCTCTTAAGGTGGCACTCACCTTGCACTTGATGACATATCCTTCTTTAACTGACAGCATTTCTCTTTCTTAGTCGAACATAAACTATAGTGCATCTTACACTTGATGAAAGCTAGGATGCAATGAAATACTCTATTATGGTTACGATTCTGATATTTGAAATCCTCCGGTAGCTCCCTGTGCCCCCACAGTGTAGTACCTCACCTCCTCGCCATAGTATACAAACCTTCTCACCCCCAGTGTTAACCCCGGGGCTCAGCCTCCATCCCCAGGTGATGCTGCCAGATCAGCTGTCGGTTGTCATGAACTTGCTGTAGTTTCCCGAATGCACTGTGCTGCCTCCTGGCACTCTGAAACTTGACACACTCATCCTCATTCTTCGCTTTGCCCTTGTCTATCACCTCCCCTGAAAATCTGTTCCTAAGTGGCTTTTCCCAGCTCCCACCTACCCTTGGCAGTCTATTATCTCCCTGTGGTAAAGCCTGTCACACTGCATCATGGACATGCCCGTTGTCCCCCTGAGAAGAGAAAAGGGACAATGAGGGACCCAGCATTGGCAGCTCTAGTGCAGAGCCCCATGCCTGGCTTGCAGGAAATGCCAGATCATGAAGACAAACGGAGATCATCCTCTGGCTAAAACCAGCTCTTCTTTGCCTATCGCAGGAACTGGTCAATAAAGAGCAGCCAGTTATTATTGCTGTTTTTCTAGGGATTTTTACCCCATATATTTCCCAGGTCTCTACTCTTTTTGTGGCACTTTAATTCAGGCGTCAACCACTTCCTAGTCAGATCAGGTGAAATCATTTTCCTTCCCATACCCTCGATGTATTTCACATCTAGTAATTCTTTATTTAAAGATCTTATTTACCCATTTGACAGACAGATCACAAGTAGGTAGAGAGGGAGGCAGAGAGAGAGGGGGGAAGCAGGCTCCCCGCTGAGCAGAGAGCCCGATGTGGGGCTCCATCCCAGGACCCTGAAATCATGACCTGAGCCGAAGGCAGAGGCCTAAACCACTGAGCCACCCAGGAGCCCCCATATCTGGTAATTTTTAACCAACGTGGATTTGCTGCATCAAATAGTTCCTTCTTCTTCAAATATAAATATATAAATAAAGTGATCAAGTCACTCGCATGTCTTGGGAGAATGTCATACCTTTAGTAGCAAACTTGAAATCTTGGCCATTGGTTTTGATTTTTGTTTTGGTTAGATTTGGTTCGGTTTTTGTCATTTTAAAAATCCCTCCAGCCCTTGGCTCTGTCTGACCTGATTGCTTTCAGCTGTTTCTGCCATAAAATTGTCCCGGCAGCGAAAACTCTCATTGTTTACAGTGGCGCCCCCTTCTGAACACTTTGTTAATAAAAAGCTTTTTTTTGTTTGTTTGTTTGTTTTTCGGCTATGGTAAATGTGGAACAACAATGAGGTACTTCAAAGAGGTGAACCACAGATAAATTTCTCTAAGGGTGGCGTGAGGGTTACTCAAAAAGGAACTTGACAAGGCTTTTAAAGATATCGACAATCATTATAACATAACGTGACTGATTGTTACCGCGCTCTTAACTGGGCAAACACTTGTTGGCTTCCAAGAAAAACTAACATAGTTGAAATGGTTCTAGTGGCCTTCTAGCACAGGGTATGATGGGGTAGGTATTCTAGCCACTGGCTGTGCAAGGCATGAGGCCTGTTAGTGATTCTATTTTTTCCTCTGCAGAATGGGTCTAACTACATTCCAGGTCCTTTCTACCCCAATAAATAATGCGGCGATTCTCTCAGTGAGTTGTACTTTGGGTTTAAACAGCCAACTGTCTCTTAAAAAGGTCTTTTGTTTAAATTCCTTTAAAGAAAAGTCCTTTCAAAAAAATTCTTTTATTTTTTATTTTTAAATCCCATATGTTTACTCTGATCATGGAACTTTGTCATTTTGACCATCTCTGCTGATTAAAATATTCTTTTTTTTTTTTTTAAAGATTTTCTGTATTTATTTGACAGAGAGAGAAATCACAAGTAGGCGGAGAGTCAGGCAGAGAGAGATAGAAAAGCAGGCTCCTGCTGAGCAAAGAGCCCGATGCGGGGCTCAATCCCAGGACACTGAGATCATGGCCCGAGCCGAAGGCAGAGGCTTAATCCACTGAGCCACCCAGGCGCCCCTGATTAAAATATTCTTCATCATTAGCACCTACTGCCCTCCTCTCTTGGTGGTCTCTCCGGAAGGGGTCTTCTCTAGCTCTTCTAGCAGGAGATAGGCAGTTCCCAAATACCCCTGTTGCCAGACTAACCTTACCTATCCTGCAGGGTCAGGTAGGCCTGGCCCTTTATCTGTTGTTCTCCTCTGAGGGGTTAGTTTTTCATAGATACCGTGCTTTGCTTTTGTCAGGATTTACCCTGGATTATCAAAACCCTTTTCTTCTGCCAGTGAAGCCTAAGAAACTGTCCTAATGAGAAACCAGGAATTCAAACAGATCATATTTATCCTGAATGTTCTGTCCAAAACGAAAAATTCATTTCTGAGGTGCCTCAAGATCTCTGAGAAGGGAAGTTTCACCAACTCTGTCATGTAGGGGCATCAATTCCGATTCTGTGTCAATTTTACTACTTTCCCAGCTAGTAATTCTCTACCTCAGAAAGCCCACTGTCAACCGTTTTCTCTTTCAAAGGCAGTTGCTCTTAGAGTCTTCACATGGCACTTGGAGCCTGCTGGTCGTTGGCTACTGCCCTCTGTACCTTGGGTCTAACAGCTGCAAGGCTTCAAGATGAGCACGTCTCTTGTTCTAGGACTTAATATAGTTTGGGGCACATGGTAAGCAATAATCACTTCTTTAGTTGATCCAAGTGTTGGATCTTTCTTAATTATTCTACTACCACAATTTACTTGTTCTAAGATTGGTCCCCCCCCCCATTTTAATATCTCTTAAGGTGGCACTCACCTTGCACTTGATGACATATCCTACTTTAACTGACAGCATTTCTCTTTCTTAGTCGAACATAAACTATAGTGCATCTTACACTTGATGAAAGCTAGGATGCAATGAAATACTCTATTATGGTTACGATTCTGATATTTGAAATCCTCCGGTAGCTCCCTGTGCCCCCACAGTGTAGTACCTCACCTCCTCGCCATAGTATACAAACCTTCTCACCCCCAGTGTTAACCCCGGGGCTCAGCCTCCATCCCCAGGTGATGCTGCCAGATCAGCTGTCGGTTGTCATGAACTTGCTGTAGTTTCCCGAATGCACTGTGCTGCCTCCTGGCACTCTGAAACTTGACACACTCATCCTCATTCTTCGCTTTGCCCTTGTCTATCACCTCCCCTGAAAATCTGTTCCTAAGTGGCTTTTCCCAGCTCCCACCTACCCTTGGCAGTCTATTATCTCCCTGTGGTAAAGCCTGTCACACTGCATCATGGACATGCCCGTTGTCCCCCTGAGAAGAGAAAAGGGACAATGAGGGACCCAGCATTGGCAGCTCTAGTGCAGAGCCCCATGCCTGGCTTGCAGGAAATGCCAGATCATGAAGACAAACGGAGATCATCCTCTGGCTAAAACCAGCTCTTCTTTGCCTATCGCAGGAACTGGTCAATAAAGAGCAGCCAGTTATTATTGCTGTTTTTCTAGGGATTTTTACCCCATATATTTCCCAGGTCTCTACTCTTTTTGTGGCACTTTAATTCAGGCGTCAACCACTTCCTAGTCAGATCAGGTGAAATCATTTTCCTTCCCATACCCTCGATGTATTTCACATCTAGTAATTCTTTATTTAAAGATCTTATTTACCCATTTGACAGACAGATCACAAGTAGGTAGAGAGGGAGGCAGAGAGAGAGGGGGGAAGCAGGCTCCCCGCTGAGCAGAGAGCCCGATGTGGGGCTCCATCCCAGCATCCTGAAATCATGACCAGAGCCGAAGGCAGAGGCCTAAACCACTGAGCCACCCAGGAGCCCCCATATCTGGTAATTTTTAACCAACGTGGATTTGCTGCATCAAATAGTTCCTTCTTCTTCAAATATAAATATATAAATAAAGTGATCAAGTCACTCGCATGTCTTAGGAGAATGTCATACCTTTAGTAGCAAACTTGAAATCTTGGCCATTGGTTTTGATTTTTGTTTTGGTTAGATTTGGTTCGGTTTTTGTCATTTTAAAAATCCCTCCAGCCCTTGGCTCTGTCTGACCTGATTGCTTTCAGCTGTTTCTGCCACAAAATTGTCCCGGCAGCGAAAACTCTCATTGTTTACAGTGGCGCCCCCTTCTGAACACTTTGTTAATAAAAAGCTTTTTTTTGTTTGTTTGTTTGTTTTTCGGCTATGGTAAATGTGGAACAACAATGAGGTACTTCAAAGAGGTGAACCACAGATAAATTTCTCTAAGGGTGGCGTGAGGGTTACTCAAAAAGGAACTTGACAAGGCTTTTAAAGATATCGACAATCATTATAACATAACGTGACTGATTGTTACCGCGCTCTTAACTGGGCAAACACTTGTTGGCTTCCAAGAAAAACTAACATAGTTGAAATGGTTCTAGTGGCCTTCTAGCACAGGGTATGATGGGGTAGGTATTCTAGCCACTGGCTGTGCAAGGCATGAGGCCTGTTAGTGATTCTATTTTTTCCTCTGCAGAATGGGTCTAACTACATTCCAGGTCCTTTCTACCCCAATAAATAATGCGGCGATTCTCTCAGTGAGTTGTACTTTGGGTTTAAACAGCCAACTGTCTCTTAAAAAGGTCTTTTGTTTAAATTCCTTTAAAGAAAAGTCCTTTCAAAAAAATTCTTTTATTTTTTATTTTTAAATCCCATATGTTTACTCTGATCATGGAACTTTGTCATTTTGACCATCTCTGCTGATTAAAATATTCTTTTTTTTTTTTTTAAAGATTTTCTGTATTTATTTGACAGAGAGAGAAATCACAAGTAGGCGGAGAGTCAGGCAGAGAGAGATAGAAAAGCAGGCTCCTGCTGAGCAAAGAGCCCGATGCGGGGCTCAATCCCAGGACACTGAGATCATGGCCCGAGCCGAAGGCAGAGGCTTAATCCACTGAGCCACCCAGGCGCCCCTGATTAAAATATTCTTCATCATTAGCACCTACTGCCCTCCTCTCTTGGTGGTCTCTCCGGAAGGGGTCTTCTCTAGCTCTTCTAGCAGGAGATGGGCAGTTCCCAAATACCCCTGTTGCCAGACTAACCTTACCTATCCTGCAGGGTCAGGTAGGCCTGGCCCTTTATCTGTTGTTCTCCTCTGAGGGGTTAGTTTTTCATAGATACCGTGCTTTGCTTTTGTCAGGATTTACCCTGGATTATCAAAACCCTTTTCTTCTGCCAGTGAAGCCTAAGAAACTGTCCTAATGAGAAACCAGGAATTCAAACAGATCATATTTATCCTGAATGTTCTGTCCAAAATGAAAAATTCATTTCTGAGGTGCCTCAAGATCTCTGAGAAGGGAAGTTTCACCAACTCTGTCATGTAGGGGCATCAATTCCGATTCTGTGTCAATTTTACTACTTTCCCAGCTAGTAATTCTCTACCTCAGAAAGCCCACTGTCAACCGTTTTCTCTTTCAAAGGCAGTTGCTCTTAGAGTCTTCACATGGCACTTGGAGCCTGCTGGTCGTTGGCTACTGCCCTCTGTACCTTGGGTCTAACAGCTGCAAGGCTTCAAGATGAGCACGTCTCTTGTTCTAGGACTTAATATAGTTTGGGGCACATGGTAAGCAATAATCACTTCTTTAGTTGATCCAAGTGTTGGATCTTTCTTAATTATTCTACTACCACAATTTACTTGTTCTAAGATTGGTCCCCCCCCCCATTTTAATATCTCTTAAGGTGGCACTCACCTTGCACTTGATGACATATCCTTCTTTAACTGACAGCATTTCTCTTTCTTAGTCGAACATAAACTATAGTGCATCTTACACTTGATGAAAGCTAGGATGCAATGAAATACTCTATTATGGTTACGATTCTGATATTTGAAATCCTCCGGTAGCTCCCTGTGCCCCCACAGTGTAGTACCTCACCTCCTCGCCATAGTATACAAACCTTCTCACCCCCAGTGTTAACCCCGGGGCTCAGCCTCCATCCCCAGGTGATGCTGCCAGATCAGCTGTCGGTTGTCATGAACTTGCTGTAGTTTCCCGAATGCACTGTGCTGCCTCCTGGCACTCTGAAACTTGACACACTCATCCTCATTCTTCGCTTTGCCCTTGTCTATCACCTCCCCTGAAAATCTGTTCCTAAGTGGCTTTTCCCAGCTCCCACCTACCCTTGGCAGTCTATTATCTCCCTGTGGTAAAGCCTGTCACACTGCATCATGGACATGCCCGTTGTCCCCCTGAGAAGAGAAAAGGGACAATGAGGGACCCAGCATTGGCAGCTCTAGTGCAGAGCCCCATGCCTGGCTTGCAGGAAATGCCAGATCATGAAGACAAACGGAGATCATCCTCTGGCTAAAACCAGCTCTTCTTTGCCTATCGCAGGATCTGGTCAATAAAGAGCAGCCAGTTATTATTGCTGTTTTTCTAGGGATTTTTACCCCATATATTTCCCAGGTCTCTACTCTTTTTGTGGCACTTTAATTCAGGCGTCAACCACTTCCTAGTCAGATCAGGTGAAATCATTTTCCTTCCCATACCCTCGATGTATTTCACATCTAGTAATTCTTTATTTAAAGATCTTATTTACCCATTTGACAGACAGATCACAAGTAGGTAGAGAGGGAGGCAGAGAGAGAGGGGGGAAGCAGGCTCCCCGCTGAGCAGAGAGCCCGATGTGGGGCTCCATCCCAGGACCCTGAAATCATGACCTGAGCCGAAGGCAGAGGCCTAAACCACTGAGCCACCCAGGAGCCCCCATATCTGGTAATTTTTAACCAACGTGGATTTGCTGCATCAAATAGTTCCTTCTTCTTCAAATATAAATATATAAATAAAGTGATCAAGTCACTCGCATGTCTTGGGAGAATGTCATACCTTTAGTAGCAAACTTGAAATCTTGGCCATTGGTTTTGATTTTTGTTTTGGTTAGATTTGGTTCGGTTTTTGTCATTTTAAAAATCCCTCCAGCCCTTGGCTCTGTCTGACCTGATTGCTTTCAGCTGTTTCTGCCATAAAATTGTCCCGGCAGCGAAAACTCTCATTGTTTACAGTGGCGCCCCCTTCTGAACACTTTGTTAATAAAAAGCTTTTTTTTGTTTGTTTGTTTGTTTTTCGGCTATGGTAAATGTGGAACAACAATGAGGTACTTCAAAGAGGTGAACCACAGATAAATTTCTCTAAGGGTGGGGTGAGGGTTACTCAAAAAGGAACTTGACAAGGCTTTTAAAGATATCGACAATCATTATAACATAACGTGACTGATTGTTACCGCGCTCTTAACTGGGCAAACACTTGTTGGCTTCCAAGAAAAACTAACATAGTTGAAATGGTTCTAGTGGCCTTCTAGCACAGGGTATGATGGGGTAGGTATTCTAGCCACTGGCTGTGCAAGGCATGAGGCCTGTTAGTGATTCTATTTTTTCCTCTGCAGAATGGGTCTAACTACATTCCAGGTCCTTTCTACCCCAATAAATAATGCGGCGATTCTCTCAGTGAGTTGTACTTTGGGTTTAAACAGCCAACTGTCTCTTAAAAAGGTCTTTTGTTTAAATTCCTTTAAAGAAAAGTCCTTTCAAAAAAATTCTTTTATTTTTTATTTTTAAATCCCATATGTTTACTCTGATCATGGAACTTTGTCATTTTGACCATCTCTGCTGATTAAAATATTCTTTTTTTTTTTTTTTTAAAGATTTTCTGTATTTATTTGACAGAGAGAGAAATCACAAGTAGGCGGAGAGTCAGGCAGAGAGAGATAGAAAAGCAGGCTCCTGCTGAGCAAAGAGCCCGATGCGGGGCTCAATCCCAGGACACTGAGATCATGGCCCGAGCCGAAGGCAGAGGCTTAATCCACTGAGCCACCCAGGCGCCCCTGATTAAAATATTCTTCATCATTAGCACCTACTGCCCTCCTCTCTTGGTGGTCTCTCCGGAAGGGGTCTTCTCTAGCTCTTCTAGCAGGAGATGGGCAGTTCCCAAATACCCCTGTTGCCAGACTAACCTTACCTATCCTGCAGGGTCAGGTAGGCCTGGCCCTTTATCTGTTGTTCTCCTCTGAGGGGTTAGTTTTTCATAGATACCGTGCTTTGCTTTTGTCAGGATTTACCCTGGATTATCAAAACCCTTTTCTTCTGCCAGTGAAGCCTAAGAAACTGTCCTAATGAGAAACCAGGAATTCAAACAGATCATATTTATCCTGAATGTTCTGTCCAAAACGAAAAATTCATTTCTGAGGTGCCTCAAGATCTCTGAGAAGGGAAGTTTCACCAACTCTGTCATGTAGGGGCATCAATTCCGATTCTGTGTCAATTTTACTACTTTCCCAGCTAGTAATTCTCTACCTCAGAAAGCCCACTGTCAACCGTTTTCTCTTTCAAAGGCAGTTGCTCTTAGAGTCTTCACATGGCACTTGGAGCCTGCTGGTCGTTGGCTACTGCCCTCTGTACCTTGGGTCTAACAGCTGCAAGGCTTCAAGATGAGCACGTCTCTTGTTCTAGGACTTAATATAGTTTGGGGCACATGGTAAGCAATAATCACTTCTTTAGTTGATCCAAGTGTTGGATCTTTCTTAATTATTCTACTACCACAATTTACTTGTTCTAAGATTGGTCCCCCCCCCCATTTTAATATCTCTTAAGGTGGCACTCACCTTGCACTTGATGACATATCCTACTTTAACTGACAGCATTTCTCTTTCTTAGTCGAACATAAACTATAGTGCATCTTACACTTGATGAAAGCTAGGATGCAATGAAATACTCTATTATGGTTACGATTCTGATATTTGAAATCCTCCGGTAGCTCCCTGTGCCCCCACAGTGTAGTACCTCACCTCCTCGCCATAGTATACAAACCTTCTCACCCCCAGTGTTAACCCCGGGACTCAGCCTCCATCCCCAGGTGATGCTGCCAGATCAGCTGTCGGTTGTCATGAACTTGCTGTAGTTTCCCGAATGCACTGTGCTGCCTCCTGGCACTCTGAAACTTGACACACTCATCCTCATTCTTCGCTTTGCCCTTGTCTATCACCTCCCCTGAAAATCTGTTCCTAAGTGGCTTTTCCCAGCTCCCACCTACCCTTGGCAGTCTATTATCTCCCTGTGGTAAAGCCTGTCACACTGCATCATGGACATGCCCGTTGTCCCCCTGAGAAGAGAAAAGGGACAATGAGGGACCCAGCATTGGCAGCTCTAGTGCAGAGCCCCATGCCTGGCTTGCAGGAAATGCCAGATCATGAAGACAAACGGAGATCATCCTCTGGCTAAAACCAGCTCTTCTTTGCCTATCGCAGGAACTGGTCAATAAAGAGCAGCCAGTTATTATTGCTGTTTTTCTAGGGATTTTTACCCCATATATTTCCCAGGTCTCTACTCTTTTTGTGGCACTTTAATTCAGGCGTCAACCACTTCCTAGTCAGATCAGGTGAAATCATTTTCCTTCCCATACCCTCGATGTATTTCACATCTAGTAATTCTTTATTTAAAGATCTTATTTACCCATTTGACAGACAGATCACAAGTAGGTAGAGAGGGAGGCAGAGAGAGAGGGGGGAAGCAGGCTCCCCGCTGAGCAGAGAGCCCGATGTGGGGCTCCATCCCAGGACCCTGAAATCATGACCTGAGCCGAAGGCAGAGGCCTAAACCACTGAGCCACCCAGGAGCCCCCATATCTGGTAATTTTTAACCAACGTGGATTTGCTTCATCAAATAGTTCCTTCTTCTTCAAATATAAATATATAAATAAAGTGATCAAGTCACTCGCATGTCTTAGGAGAATGTCATACCTTTAGTAGCAAACTTGAAATCTTGGCCATTGGTTTTGATTTTTGTTTTGGTTAGATTTGGTTCGGTTTTTGTCATTTTAAAAATCCCTCCAGCCCTTGGCTCTGTCTGACCCGATTGCTTTCAGCTGTTTCTGCCACAAAATTGTCCCGGCAGCGAAAACTCTCATTGTTTACAGTGGCGCCCCCTTCTGAACACTTTGTTAATAAAAAGCTTTTTTTTGTTTGTTTGTTTGTTTTTCGGCTATGGTAAATGTGGAACAACAATGAGGTACTTCAAAGAGGTGAACCACAGATAAATTTCTCTAAGGGTGGGGTGAGGGTTACTCAAAAAGGAACTTGACAAGGCTTTTAAAGATATCGACAATCATTATAACATAACGTGACTGATTGTTACCGCGCTCTTAACTGGGCAAACACTTGTTGGCTTCCAAGAAAAACTAACATAGTTGAAATGGTTCTAGTGGCCTTCTAGCACAGGGTATGATGGGGTAGGTATTCTAGCCACTGGCTGTGCAAGGCATGAGGCCTGTTAGTGATTCTATTTTTTCCTCTGCAGAATGGGTCTAACTACATTCCAGGTCCTTTCTACCCCAATAAATAATGCGGCGATTCTCTCAGTGAGTTGTACTTTGGGTTTAAACAGCCAACTGTCTCTTAAAAAGGTCTTTTGTTTAAATTCCTTTAAAGAAAAGTCCTTTCAAAAAAATTCTTTTATTTTTTATTTTTAAATCCCATATGTTTACTCTGATCATGGAACTTTGTCATTTTGACCATCTCTGCTGATTAAAATATTCTTTTTTTTTTTTTTTTAAAGATTTTCTGTATTTATTTGACAGAGAGAGAAATCACAAGTAGGCGGAGTGTCAGGCAGAGAGAGATAGAAAAGCAGGCTCCTGCTGAGCAAAGAGCCCGATGCGGGGCTCAATCCCAGGACACTGAGATCATGGCCCGAGCCGAAGGCAGAGGCTTAATCCACTGAGCCACCCAGGCGCCCCTGATTAAAATATTCTTCATCATTAGCACCTACTGCCCTCCTCTCTTGGTGGTCTCTCCGGAAGGGGTCTTCTCTAGCTCTTCTAGCAGGAGATGGGCAGTTCCCAAATACCCCTGTTGCCAGACTAACCTTACCTATCCTGCAGGGTCAGGTAGGCCTGGCCCTTTATCTGTTGTTCTCCTCTGAGGGGTTAGTTTTTCATAGATACCGTGCTTTGCTTTTGTCAGGATTTACCCTGGATTATCAAAACCCTTTTCTTCTGCCAGTGAAGCCTAAGAAACTGTCCTAATGAGAAACCAGGAATTCAAACAGATCATATTTATCCTGAATGTTCTGTCCAAAATGAAAAATTCATTTCTGAGGTGCCTCAAGATCTCTGAGAAGGGAAGTTTCACCAACTCTGTCATGTAGGGGCATCAATTCCGATTCTGTGTCAATTTTACTACTTTCCCAGCTAGTAATTCTCTACCTCAGAAAGCCCACTGTCAACCGTTTTCTCTTTCAAAGGCAGTTGCTCTTAGAGTCTTCACATGGCACTTGGAGCCTGCTGGTCGTTGGCTACTGCCCTCTGTACCTTGGGTCTAACAGCTGCAAGGCTTCAAGATGAGCACGTCTCTTGTTCTAGGACTTAATATAGTTTGGAGCACATGGTAAGCAATAATCACTTCTTTAGTTGATCCAAGTGTTGGATCTTTCTTAATTATTCTACTACCACAATTTACTTGTTCTAAGATTGGTCACCCCCCCTTTTAATATCTCTTAAGGTGGCACTCACCTTGCACTTGATGACATATCCTTCTTTAACTGACAGCATTTCTCTTTCTTAGTCGAACATAAACTATAGTGCATCTTACACTTGATGAAAGCTAGGACGCAATGAAATACTCTATTATGGTTACGATTCTGATATTTGAAAACCTCCGGTAGCTCCCTGTGCCCCCACAGTGTAGTACCTCACCTCCTCGCCATAGTATACAAACCTTCTCACCCCCAGTGTTAACCCCGGGGCTCAGCCTCCATCCCAAGGTGATGCTGCCAGATCAGCTGTCGGTTGTCATGAACTTGCTGTAGTTTCCCGAATGCACTGTGCTGCCTCCTGGCACTCTGAAACTTGACACACTCATCCTCATTCTTCGCTTTGCCCTTGTCTATCACCTCCCCTGAAAATCTGTTCCTAAGTGGCTTTTCCCAGCTCCCACCTACACTTGGCAGTCTATTATCTCCCTGTGGTAAAGCCTGTCACACTGCATCATGGACATGCCCGTTGTCCCCCTGAGAAGAGAAAAGGGACAATGAGGGACCCAGCATTGGCAGCTCTAGTGCAGAGCCCCATGCCTGGCTTGCAGGAAATGCCAGATCATGAAGACAAACGGAGATCATCCTCTGGCTAAAACGAGCTCTTCTTTGCCTATCGCAGGATCTGGTCAATAAAGAGCAGCCAGTTATTATTGCTGTTTTTCTAGGGATTTTTACCCCATATATTTCCCAGGTCTCTACTCTTTTTGTGGCACTTTAATTCAGGCATCAACCACTTCCTAGTCAGATCAGGTGAAATCATTTTCCTTCCCATACCCTCGATGTATTTCACATCTAGTAATTCTTTATTTAAAGATCTTATTTACCCATTTGACAGACAGATCACAAGTAGGTAGAGAGGGAGGCAGAGAGAGAGGGGGGAAGCAGGCTCCCCGCTGAGCAGAGAGCCCGATGTGGGGCTCCATCCCAGGACCCTGAAATCATGACCTGAGCCGAAGGCAGAGGCCTAAACCACTGAGCCACCCAGGAGCCCCCATATCTGGTAATTTTTAACCAACGTGGATTTGCTGCATCAAATAGTTCCTTCTTCTTCAAATATAAATATATAAATAAAGTGATCAAGTCACTCGCATGTCTTGGGAGAATGTCATACCTTTAGTAGCAAACTTGAAATCTTGGCCATTGGTTTTGATTTTTGTTTTGGTTAGATTTGGTTCGGTTTTTTTCATTTTAAAAATCCCTCCAGCCCTTGGCTCTGTCTGACCTGATTGCTTTCAGCTGTTTCTGCCACAAAATTGTCCCGGCAGCGAAAACTCTCATTGTTTACAGTGGCGCCCCCTTCTGAACACTTTGTTAATAAAAAGCTTTTTTTTGTTTGTTTGTTTGTTTTTCGGCTATGGTAAATGTGGAACAACAATGAGGTACTTCAAAGAGGTGAACCACAGATAAATTTCTCTAAGGGTGGGGTGAGGGTTACTCAAAAAGGAACTTGACAAGGCTTTTAAAGATATCGACAATCATTATAACATAACGTGACTGATTGTTACCGCGCTCTTAACTGGGCAAACACTTGTTGGCTTCCAAGAAAAACTAACATAGTTGAAATGGTTCTAGTGGCCTTCTAGCACAGGGTATGATGGGGTAGGTATTCTAGCCACTGGCTGTGCAAGGCATGAGGCCTGTTAGTGATTCTATTTTTTCCTCTGCAGAATGGGTCTAACTACATTCCAGGTCCTTTCTACCCCAATAAATAATGCGGCGATTCTCTCAGTGAGTTGTACTTTGGGTTTAAACAGCCAACTGTCTCTTAAAAAGGTCTTTTGTTTAAATTCCTTTAAAGAAAAGTCCTTTCAAAAAAATTCTTTTATTTTTTATTTTTAAATCCCATATGTTTACTCTGATCATGGAACTTTGTCATTTTGACCATCTCTGCTGATTAAAATATTCTTTTTTTTTTTTTTAAAGATTTTCTGTATTTATTTGACAGAGAGAGAAATCACAAGTAGGCGGAGAGTCAGGCAGAGAGAGATAGAAAAGCAGGCTCCTGCTGAGCAAAGAGCCCGATGCGGGGCTCAATCCCAGGACACTGAGATCATGGCCCGAGCCGAAGGCAGAGGCTTAATCCACTGAGCCACCCAGGCGCCCCTGATTAAAATATTCTTCATCATTAGCACCTACTGCCCTCCTCTCTTGGTGGTCTCTCCGGAAGGGGTCTTCTCTAGCTCTTCTAGCAGGAGATGGGCAGTTCCCAAATACCCCTGTTGCCAGACTAACCTTACCTATCCTGCAGGGTCAGGTAGGCCTGGCCCTTTATCTGTTGTTCTCCTCTGAGGGGTTAGTTTTTCATAGATACCGTGCTTTGCTTTTGTCAGGATTTACCCTGGATTATCAAAACCCTTTTCTTCTGCCAGTGAAGCCTAAGAAACTGTCCTAATGAGAAACCAGGAATTCAAACAGATCATATTTATCCTGAATGTTCTGTCCAAAATGAAAAATTCATTTCTGAGGTGCCTCAAGATCTCTGAGAAGGGAAGTTTCACCAACTCTGTCATGTAGGGGCATCAATTCCGATTCTGTGTCAATTTTACTACTTTCCCAGCTAGTAATTCTCTACCTCAGAAAGCCCACTGTCAACCGTTTTCTCTTTCAAAGGCAGTTGCTCTTAGAGTCTTCACATGGCACTTGGAGCCTGCTGGTCGTTGGCTACTGCCCTCTGTACCTTGGGTCTAACAGCTGCAAGGCTTCAAGATGAGCACGTCTCTTGTTCTAGGACTTAATATAGTTTGGGGCACATGGTAAGCAATAATCACTTCTTTAGTTGATCCAAGTGTTGGATCTTTCTTAATTATTCTACTACCACAATTTACTTGTTCTAAGATTGGTCCCCCCCCCCATTTTAATATCTCTTAAGGTGGCACTCACCTTGCACTTGATGACATATCCTTCTTTAACTGACAGCATTTCTCTTTCTTAGTCGAACATAAACTATAGTGCATCTTACACTTGATGAAAGCTAGGATGCAATGAAATACTCTATTATGGTTACGATTCTGATATTTGAAATCCTCCGGTAGCTCCCTGTGCCCCCACAGTGTAGTACCTCACCTCCTCGCCATAGTATACAAACCTTCTCACCCCCAGTGTTAACCCCGGGGCTCAGCCTCCATCCCCAGGTGATGCTGCCAGATCAGCTGTCGGTTGTCATGAACTTGCTGTAGTTTCCCGAATGCACTGTGCTGCCTCCTGGCACTCTGAAACTTGACACACTCATCCTCATTCTTCGCTTTGCCCTTGTCTATCACCTCCCCTGAAAATCTGTTCCTAAGTGGCTTTTCCCAGCTCCCACCTACCCTTGGCAGTCTATTATCTCCCTGTGGTAAAGCCTGTCACACTGCATCATGGACATGCCCGTTGTCCCCCTGAGAAGAGAAAAGGGACAATGAGGGACCCAGCATTGGCAGCTCTAGTGCAGAGCCCCATGCCTGGCTTGCAGGAAATGCCAGATCATGAAGACAAACGGAGATCATCCTCTGGCTAAAACCAGCTCTTCTTTGCCTATCGCAGGATCTGGTCAATAAAGAGCAGCCAGTTATTATTGCTGTTTTTCTAGGGATTTTTACCCCATATATTTCCCAGGTCTCTACTCTTTTTGTGGCACTTTAATTCAGGCGTCAACCACTTCCTAGTCAGATCAGGTGAAATCATTTTCCTTCCCATACCCTCGATGTATTTCACATCTAGTAATTCTTTATTTAAAGATCTTATTTACCCATTTGACAGACAGATCACAAGTAGGTAGAGAGGGAGGCAGAGAGAGAGGGGGGAAGCAGGCTCCCCGCTGAGCAGAGAGCCCGATGTGGGGCTCCATCCCAGGACCCTGAAATCATGACCTGAGCCGAAGGCAGAGGCCTAAACCACTGAGCCACCCAGGAGCCCCCATATCTGGTAATTTTTAACCAACGTGGATTTGCTGCATCAAATAGTTCCTTCTTCTTCAAATATAAATATATAAATAAAGTGATCAAGTCACTCGCATGTCTTGGGAGAATGTCATACCTTTAGTAGCAAACTTGAAATCTTGGCCATTGGTTTTGATTTTTGTTTTGGTTAGATTTGGTTCGGTTTTTGTCATTTTAAAAATCCCTCCAGCCCTTGGCTCTGTCTGACCTGATTGCTTTCAGCTGTTTCTGCCATAAAATTGTCCCGGCAGCGAAAACTCTCATTGTTTACAGTGGCGCCCCCTTCTGAACACTTTGTTAATAAAAAGCTTTTTTTTGTTTGTTTGTTTGTTTTTCGGCTATGGTAAATGTGGAACAACAATGAGGTACTTCAAAGAGGTGAACCACAGATAAATTTCTCTAAGGGTGGGGTGAGGGTTACTCAAAAAGGAACTTGACAAGGCTTTTAAAGATATCGACAATCATTATAACATAACGTGACTGATTGTTACCGCGCTCTTAACTGGGCAAACACTTGTTGGCTTCCAAGAAAAACTAACATAGTTGAAATGGTTCTAGTGGCCTTCTAGCACAGGGTATGATGGGGTAGGTATTCTAGCCACTGGCTGTGCAAGGCATGAGGCCTGTTAGTGATTCTATTTTTTCCTCTGCAGAATGGGTCTAACTACATTCCAGGTCCTTTCTACCCCAATAAATAATGCGGCGATTCTCTCAGTGAGTTGTACTTTGGGTTTAAACAGCCAACTGTCTCTTAAAAAGGTCTTTTGTTTAAATTCCTTTAAAGAAAAGTCCTTTCAAAAAAATTCTTTTATTTTTTATTTTTAAATCCCATATGTTTACTCTGATCATGGAACTTTGTCATTTTGACCATCTCTGCTGATTAAAATATTCTTTTTTTTTTTTTTTTAAAGATTTTCTGTATTTATTTGACAGAGAGAGAAATCACAAGTAGGCGGAGAGTCAGGCAGAGAGAGATAGAAAAGCAGGCTCCTGCTGAGCAAAGAGCCCGATGCGGGGCTCAATCCCAGGACACTGAGATCATGGCCCGAGCCGAAGGCAGAGGCTTAATCCACTGAGCCACCCAGGCGCCCCTGATTAAAATATTCTTCATCATTAGCACCTACTGCCCTCCTCTCTTGGTGGTCTCTCCGGAAGGGGTCTTCTCTAGCTCTTCTAGCAGGAGATGGGCAGTTCCCAAATACCCCTGTTGCCAGACTAACCTTACCTATCCTGCAGGGTCAGGTAGGCCTGGCCCTTTATCTGTTGTTCTCCTCTGAGGGGTTAGTTTTTCATAGATACCGTGCTTTGCTTTTGTCAGGATTTACCCTGGATTATCAAAACCCTTTTCTTCTGCCAGTGAAGCCTAAGAAACTGTCCTAATGAGAAACCAGGAATTCAAACAGATCATATTTATCCTGAATGTTCTGTCCAAAACGAAAAATTCATTTCTGAGGTGCCTCAAGATCTCTGAGAAGGGAAGTTTCACCAACTCTGTCATGTAGGGGCATCAATTCCGATTCTGTGTCAATTTTACTACTTTCCCAGCTAGTAATTCTCTACCTCAGAAAGCCCACTGTCAACCGTTTTCTCTTTCAAAGGCAGTTGCTCTTAGAGTCTTCACATGGCACTTGGAGCCTGCTGGTCGTTGGCTACTGCCCTCTGTACCTTGGGTCTAACAGCTGCAAGGCTTCAAGATGAGCACGTCTCTTGTTCTAGGACTTAATATAGTTTGGGGCACATGGTAAGCAATAATCACTTCTTTAGTTGATCCAAGTGTTGGATCTTTCTTAATTATTCTACTACCACAATTTACTTGTTCTAAGATTGGTCCCCCCCCCCATTTTAATATCTCTTAAGGTGGCACTCACCTTGCACTTGATGACATATCCTACTTTAACTGACAGCATTTCTCTTTCTTAGTCGAACATAAACTATAGTGCATCTTACACTTGATGAAAGCTAGGATGCAATGAAATACTCTATTATGGTTACGATTCTGATATTTGAAATCCTCCGGTAGCTCCCTGTGCCCCCACAGTGTAGTACCTCACCTCCTCGCCATAGTATACAAACCTTCTCACCCCCAGTGTTAACCCCGGGACTCAGCCTCCATCCCCAGGTGATGCTGCCAGATCAGCTGTCGGTTGTCATGAACTTGCTGTAGTTTCCCGAATGCACTGTGCTGCCTCCTGGCACTCTGAAACTTGACACACTCATCCTCATTCTTCGCTTTGCCCTTGTCTATCACCTCCCCTGAAAATCTGTTCCTAAGTGGCTTTTCCCAGCTCCCACCTACCCTTGGCAGTCTATTATCTCCCTGTGGTAAAGCCTGTCACACTGCATCATGGACATGCCCGTTGTCCCCCTGAGAAGAGAAAAGGGACAATGAGGGACCCAGCATTGGCAGCTCTAGTGCAGAGCCCCATGCCTGGCTTGCAGGAAATGCCAGATCATGAAGACAAACGGAGATCATCCTCTGGCTAAAACCAGCTCTTCTTTGCCTATCGCAGGAACTGGTCAATAAAGAGCAGCCAGTTATTATTGCTGTTTTTCTAGGGATTTTTACCCCATATATTTCCCAGGTCTCTACTCTTTTTGTGGCACTTTAATTCAGGCGTCAACCACTTCCTAGTCAGATCAGGTGAAATCATTTTCCTTCCCATACCCTCGATGTATTTCACATCTAGTAATTCTTTATTTAAAGATCTTATTTACCCATTTGACAGACAGATCACAAGTAGGTAGAGAGGGAGGCAGAGAGAGAGGGGGGAAGCAGGCTCCCCGCTGAGCAGAGAGCCCGATGTGGGGCTCCATCCCAGGACCCTGAAATCATGACCTGAGCCGAAGGCAGAGGCCTAAACCACTGAGCCACCCAGGAGCCCCCATATCTGGTAATTTTTAACCAACGTGGATTTGCTTCATCAAATAGTTCCTTCTTCTTCAAATATAAATATATAAATAAAGTGATCAAGTCACTCGCATGTCTTAGGAGAATGTCATACCTTTAGTAGCAAACTTGAAATCTTGGCCATTGGTTTTGATTTTTGTTTTGGTTAGATTTGGTTCGGTTTTTGTCATTTTAAAAATCCCTCCAGCCCTTGGCTCTGTCTGACCCGATTGCTTTCAGCTGTTTCTGCCACAAAATTGTCCCGGCAGCGAAAACTCTCATTGTTTACAGTGGCGCCCCCTTCTGAACACTTTGTTAATAAAAAGCTTTTTTTTGTTTGTTTGTTTGTTTTTCGGCTATGGTAAATGTGGAACAACAATGAGGTACTTCAAAGAGGTGAACCACAGATAAATTTCTCTAAGGGTGGGGTGAGGGTTACTCAAAAAGGAACTTGACAAGGCTTTTAAAGATATCGACAATCATTATAACATAACGTGACTGATTGTTACCGCGCTCTTAACTGGGCAAACACTTGTTGGCTTCCAAGAAAAACTAACATAGTTGAAATGGTTCTAGTGGCCTTCTAGCACAGGGTATGATGGGGTAGGTATTCTAGCCACTGGCTGTGCAAGGCATGAGGCCTGTTAGTGATTCTATTTTTTCCTCTGCAGAATGGGTCTAACTACATTCCAGGTCCTTTCTACCCCAATAAATAATGCGGCGATTCTCTCAGTGAGTTGTACTTTGGGTTTAAACAGCCAACTGTCTCTTAAAAAGGTCTTTTGTTTAAATTCCTTTAAAGAAAAGTCCTTTCAAAAAAATTCTTTTATTTTTTATTTTTAAATCCCATATGTTTACTCTGATCATGGAACTTTGTCATTTTGACCATCTCTGCTGATTAAAATATTCTTTTTTTTTTTTTTTAAAGATTTTCTGTATTTATTTGACAGAGAGAGAAATCACAAGTAGGCGGAGTGTCAGGCAGAGAGAGATAGAAAAGCAGGCTCCTGCTGAGCAAAGAGCCCGATGCGGGGCTCAATCCCAGGACACTGAGATCATGGCCCGAGCCGAAGGCAGAGGCTTAATCCACTGAGCCACCCAGGCGCCCCTGATTAAAATATTCTTCATCATTAGCACCTACTGCCCTCCTCTCTTGGTGGTCTCTCCGGAAGGGGTCTTCTCTAGCTCTTCTAGCAGGAGATGGGCAGTTCCCAAATACCCCTGTTGCCAGACTAACCTTACCTATCCTGCAGGGTCAGGTAGGCCTGGCCCTTTATCTGTTGTTCTCCTCTGAGGGGTTAGTTTTTCATAGATACCGTGCTTTGCTTTTGTCAGGATTTACCCTGGATTATCAAAACCCTTTTCTTCTGCCAGTGAAGCCTAAGAAACTGTCCTAATGAGAAACCAGGAATTCAAACAGATCATATTTATCCTGAATGTTCTGTCCAAAATGAAAAATTCATTTCTGAGGTGCCTCAAGATCTCTGAGAAGGGAAGTTTCACCAACTCTGTCATGTAGGGGCATCAATTCCGATTCTGTGTCAATTTTACTACTTTCCCAGCTAGTAATTCTCTACCTCAGAAAGCCCACTGTCAACCGTTTTCTCTTTCAAAGGCAGTTGCTCTTAGAGTCTTCACATGGCACTTGGAGCCTGCTGGTCATTGGCTACTGCCCTCTGTACCTTGGGTCTAACAGCTGCAAGGCTTCAAGATGAGCACGTCTCTTGTTCTAGGACTTAATATAGTTTGGAGCACATGGTAAGCAATAATCACTTCTTTAGTTGATCCAAGTGTTGGATCTTTCTTAATTATTCTACTACCACAATTTACTTGTTCTAAGATTGGTCACCCCCCCTTTTAATATCTCTTAAGGTGGCACTCACCTTGCACTTGATGACATATCCTTCTTTAACTGACAGCATTTCTCTTTCTTAGTCGAACATAAACTATAGTGCATCTTACACTTGATGAAAGCTAGGATGCAATGAAATACTCTATTATGGTTACGATTCTGATATTTGAAAACCTCCGGTAGCTCCCTGTGCCCCCACAGTGTAGTACCTCACCTCCTCGCCATAGTATACAAACCTTCTCACCCCCAGTGTTAACCCCGGGGCTCAGCCTCCATCCCAAGGTGATGCTGCCAGATCAGCTGTCGGTTGTCATGAACTTGCTGTAGTTTCCCGAATGCACTGTGCTGCCTCCTGGCACTCTGAAACTTGACACACTCATCCTCATTCTTCGCTTTGCCCTTGTCTATCACCTCCCCTGAAAATCTGTTCCTAAGTGGCTTTTCCCAGCTCCCACCTACACTTGGCAGTCTATTATCTCCCTGTGGTAAAGCCTGTCACACTGCATCATGGACATGCCCGTTGTCCCCCTGAGAAGAGAAAAGGGACAATGAGGGACCCAGCATTGGCAGCTCTAGTGCAGAGCCCCATGCCTGGCTTGCAGGAAATGCCAGATCATGAAGACAAACGGAGATCATCCTCTGGCTAAAACGAGCTCTTCTTTGCCTATCGCAGGATCTGGTCAATAAAGAGCAGCCAGTTATTATTGCTGTTTTTCTAGGGATTTTTACCCCATATATTTCCCAGGTCTCTACTCTTTTTGTGGCACTTTAATTCAGGCATCAACCACTTCCTAGTCAGATCAGGTGAAATCATTTTCCTTCCCATACCCTCGATGTATTTCACATCTAGTAATTCTTTATTTAAAGATCTTATTTACCCATTTGACAGACAGATCACAAGTAGGTAGAGAGGGAGGCAGAGAGAGAGGGGGGAAGCAGGCTCCCCGCTGAGCAGAGAGCCCGATGTGGGGCTCCATCCCAGGACCCTGAAATCATGACCTGAGCCGAAGGCAGAGGCCTAAACCACTGAGCCACCCAGGAGCCCCCATATCTGGTAATTTTTAACCAACGTGGATTTGCTGCATCAAATAGTTCCTTCTTCTTCAAATATAAATATATAAATAAAGTGATCAAGTCACTCGCATGTCTTGGGAGAATGTCATACCTTTAGTAGCAAACTTGAAATCTTGGCCATTGGTTTTGATTTTTGTTTTGGTTAGATTTGGTTCGGTTTTTTTCATTTTAAAAATCCCTCCAGCCCTTGGCTCTGTCTGACCTGATTGCTTTCAGCTGTTTCTGCCACAAAATTGTCCCGGCAGCGAAAACTCTCATTGTTTACAGTGGCGCCCCCTTCTGAACACTTTGTTAATAAAAAGCTTTTTTTTGTTTGTTTGTTTGTTTTTCGGCTATGGTAAATGTGGAACAACAATGAGGTACTTCAAAGAGGTGAACCACAGATAAATTTCTCTAAGGGTGGGGTGAGGGTTACTCAAAAAGGAACTTGACAAGGCTTTTAAAGATATCGACAATCATTATAACATAACGTGACTGATTGTTACCGCGCTCTTAACTGGGCAAACACTTGTTGGCTTCCAAGAAAAACTAACATAGTTGAAATGGTTCTAGTGGCCTTCTAGCACAGGGTATGATGGGGTAGGTATTCTAGCCACTGGCTGTGCAAGGCATGAGGCCTGTTAGTGATTCTATTTTTTCCTCTGCAGAATGGGTCTAACTACATTCCAGGTCCTTTCTACCCCAATAAATAATGCGGCGATTCTCTCAGTGAGTTGTACTTTGGGTTTAAACAGCCAACTGTCTCTTAAAAAGGTCTTTTGTTTAAATTCCTTTAAAGAAAAGTCCTTTCAAAAAAATTCTTTTATTTTTTATTTTTAAATCCCATATGTTTACTCTGATCATGGAACTTTGTCATTTTGACCATCTCTGCTGATTAAAATATTCTTTTTTTTTTTTTTTAAAGATTTTCTGTATTTATTTGACAGAGAGAGAAATCACAAGTAGGCGGAGAGTCAGGCAGAGAGAGATAGAAAAGCAGGCTCCTGCTGAGCAAAGAGCCCGATGCGGGGCTCAATCCCAGGACACTGAGATCATGGCCCGAGCCGAAGGCAGAGGCTTAATCCACTGAGCCACCCAGGCGCCCCTGATTAAAATATTCTTCATCATTAGCACCTACTGCCCTCCTCTCTTGGTGGTCTCTCCGGAAGGGGTCTTCTCTAGCTCTTCTAGCAGGAGATGGGCAGTTCCCAAATACCCCTGTTGCCAGACTAACCTTACCTATCCTGCAGGGTCAGGTAGGCCTGGCCCTTTATCTGTTGTTCTCCTCTGAGGGGTTAGTTTTTCATAGATACCGTGCTTTGCTTTTGTCAGGATTTACCCTGGATTATCAAAACCCTTTTCTTCTGCCAGTGAAGCCTAAGAAACTGTCCTAATGAGAAACCAGGAATTCAAACAGATCATATTTATCCTGAATGTTCTGTCCAAAATGAAAAATTCATTTCTGAGGTGCCTCAAGATCTCTGAGAAGGGAAGTTTCACCAACTCTGTCATGTAGGGGCATCAATTCCGATTCTGTGTCAATTTTACTACTTTCCCAGCTAGTAATTCTCTACCTCAGAAAGCCCACTGTCAACCGTTTTCTCTTTCAAAGGCAGTTGCTCTTAGAGTCTTCACATGGCACTTGGAGCCTGCTGGTCGTTGGCTACTGCCCTCTGTACCTTGGGTCTAACAGCTGCAAGGCTTCAAGATGAGCACGTCTCTTGTTCTAGGACTTAATATAGTTTGGGGCACATGGTAAGCAATAATCACTTCTTTAGTTGATCCAAGTGTTGGATCTTTCTTAATTATTCTACTACCACAATTTACTTGTTCTAAGATTGGTCCCCCCCCCCATTTTAATATCTCTTAAGGTGGCACTCACCTTGCACTTGATGACATATCCTACTTTAACTGACAGCATTTCTCTTTCTTAGTCGAACATAAACTATAGTGCATCTTACACTTGATGAAAGCTAGGATGCAATGAAATACTCTATTATGGTTACGATTCTGATATTTGAAATCCTCCGGTAGCTCCCTGTGCCCCCACAGTGTAGTACCTCACCTCCTCGCCATAGTATACAAACCTTCTCACCCCCAGTGTTAACCCCGGGGCTCAGCCTCCATCCCCAGGTGATGCTGCCAGATCAGCTGTCGGTTGTCATGAACTTGCTGTAGTTTCCCGAATGCACTGTGCTGCCTCCTGGCACTCTGAAACTTGACACACTCATCCTCATTCTTCGCTTTGCCCTTGTCTATCACCTCCCCTGAAAATCTGTTCCTAAGTGGCTTTTCCCAGCTCCCACCTACCCTTGGCAGTCTATTATCTCCCTGTGGTAAAGCCTGTCACACTGCATCATGGACATGCCCGTTGTCCCCCTGAGAAGAGAAAAGGGACAATGAGGGACCCAGCATTGGCAGCTCTAGTGCAGAGCCCCATGCCTGGCTTGCAGGAAATGCCAGATCATGAAGACAAACGGAGATCATCCTCTGGCTAAAACGAGCTCTTCTTTGCCTATCGCAGGATCTGGTCAATAAAGAGCAGCCAGTTATTATTGCTGTTTTTCTAGGGATTTTTACCCCATATATTTCCCAGGTCTCTACTCTTTTTGTGGCACTTTAATTCAGGCATCAACCACTTCCTAGTCAGATCAGGTGAAATCATTTTCCTTCCCATACCCTCGATGTATTTCACATCTAGTAATTCTTTATTTAAAGATCTTATTTACCCATTTGACAGACAGAT
Organism: Mustela nivalis; assembly: GCF_964662115.1. Lineage (NCBI taxonomy): Eukaryota > Metazoa > Chordata > Mammalia > Carnivora > Mustelidae > Mustela > Mustela nivalis. Next base: position 54,102 of record NW_028135545.1, on the reverse strand, counting down.
CACAAGTAGGTAGAGAGGGAGGCAGAGAGAGAGGGGGGAAGCAGGCTCCCCGCTGAGCAGAGAGCCCGATGTGGGGCTCCATCCCAGGACCCTGAAATCATGACCTGAGCCGAAGGCAGAGGCCTAAACCACTGAGCCACCCAGGAGCCCCCATATCTGGTAATTTTTAACCAACGTGGATTTGCTGCATCAAATAGTTCCTTCTTCTTCAAATATAAATATATAAATAAAGTGATCAAGTCACTCGCATGTCTTAGGAGAATGTCATACCTTTAGTAGCAAACTTGAAATCTTGGCCATTGGTTTTGATTTTTGTTTTGGTTAGATTTGGTTCGGTTTTTTTCATTTTAAAAATCCCTCCAGCCCTTGGCTCTGTCTGACCTGATTGCTTTCAGCTGTTTCTGCCACAAAATTGTCCCGGCAGCGAAAACTCTCATTGTTTACAGTGGCGCCCCCTTCTGAACACTTTGTTAATAAAAAGCTTTTTTTTGTTTGTTTGTTTGTTTTTCGGCTATGGTAAATGTGGAACAACAATGAGGTACTTCAAAGAGGTGAACCACAGATAAATTTCTCTAAGGGTGGGGTGAGGGTTACTCAAAAAGGAACTTGACAAGGCTTTTAAAGATATCGACAATCATTATAACATAACGTGACTGATTGTTACCGCGCTCTTAACAGGGCAAACACTTGTTGGCTTCCAAGAAAAACTAACATAGTTGAAATGGTTCTAGTGGCCTTCTAGCACAGGGTATGATGGGGTAGGTATTCTAGCCACTGGCTGTGCAAGGCATGAGGCCTGTTAGTGATTCTATTTTTTCCTCTGCAGAATGGGTCTAACTACATTCCAGGTCCTTTCTACCCCAATAAATAATGCGGCGATTCTCTCAGTGAGTTGTACTTTGGGTTTAAACAGCCAACTGTCTCTTAAAAAGGTCTTTTGTTTAAATTCCTTTAAAGAAAAGTCCTTTCAAAAAAATTCTTTTATTTTTTATTTTTAAATCCCATATGTTTACTCTGATCATGGAACTTTGTCATTTTGACCATCTCTGCTGATTAAAATATTCTTTTTTTTTTTTTTAAAGATTTTCTGTATTTATTTGACAGAGAGAGAAATCACAAGTAGGCGGAGAGTCAGGCAGAGAGAGATAGAAAAGCAGGCTCCTGCTGAGCAAAGAGCCCGATGCGGGGCTCAATCCCAGGACACTGAGATCATGGCCCGAGCCGAAGGCAGAGGCTTAATCCACTGAGCCACCCAGGCGCCCCTGATTAAAATATTCTTCATCATTAGCACCTACTGCCCTCCTCTCTTGGTGGTCTCTCCGGAAGGGGTCTTCTCTAGCTCTTCTAGCAGGAGATGGGCAGTTCCCAAATACCCCTGTTGCCAGACTAACCTTACCTATCCTGCAGGGTCAGGTAGGCCTGGCCCTTTATCTGTTGTTCTCCTCTGAGGGGTTAGTTTTTCATAGATACCGTGCTTTGCTTTTGTCAGGATTTACCCTGGATTATCAAAACCCTTTTCTTCTGCCAGTGAAGCCTAAGAAACTGTCCTAATGAGAAACCAGGAATTCAAACAGATCATATTTATCCTGAATGTTCTGTCCAAAATGAAAAATTCATTTCTGAGGTGCCTCAAGATCTCTGAGAAGGGAAGTTTCACCAACTCTGTCATGTAGGGGCATCAATTCCGATTCTGTGTCAATTTTACTACTTTCCCAGCTAGTAATTCTCTACCTCAGAAAGCCCACTGTCAACCGTTTTCTCTTTCAAAGGCAGTTGCTCTTAGAGTCTTCACATGGCACTTGGAGCCTGCTGGTCGTTGGCTACTGCCCTCTGTACCTTGGGTCTAACAGCTGCAAGGCTTCAAGATGAGCACGTCTCTTGTTCTAGGACTTAATATAGTTTGGGGCACATGGTAAGCAATAATCACTTCTTTAGTTGATCCAAGTGTTGGATCTTTCTTAATTATTCTACTACCACAATTTACTTGTTCTAAGATTGGTCCCCCCCCCCATTTTAATATCTCTTAAGGTGGCACTCACCTTGCACTTGATGACATATCCTACTTTAACTGACAGCATTTCTCTTTCTTAGTCGAACATAAACTATAGTGCATCTTACACTTGATGAAAGCTAGGATGCAATGAAATACTCTATTATGGTTACGATTCTGATATTTGAAATCCTCCGGTAGCTCCCTGTGCCCCCACAGTGTAGTACCTCACCTCCTCGCCATAGTATACAAACCTTCTCACCCCCAGTGTTAACCCCGGGGCTCAGCCTCCATCCCCAGGTGATGCTGCCAGATCAGCTGTCGGTTGTCATGAACTTGCTGTAGTTTCCCGAATGCACTGTGCTGCCTCCTGGCACTCTGAAACTTGACACACTCATCCTCATTCTTCGCTTTGCCCTTGTCTATCACCTCCCCTGAAAATCTGTTCCTAAGTGGCTTTTCCCAGCTCCCACCTACCCTTGGCAGTCTATTATCTCCCTGTGGTAAAGCCTGTCACACTGCATCATGGACATGCCCGTTGTCCCCCTGAGAAGAGAAAAGGGACAATGAGGGACCCAGCATTGGCAGCTCTAGTGCAGAGCCCCATGCCTGGCTTGCAGGAAATGCCAGATCATGAAGACAAACGGAGATCATCCTCTGGCTAAAACCAGCTCTTCTTTGCCTATCGCAGGATCTGGTCAATAAAGAGCAGCCAGTTATTATTGCTGTTTTTCTAGGGATTTTTACCCCATATATTTCCCAGGTCTCTACTCTTTTTGTGGCACTTTAATTCAGGCGTCAACCACTTCCTAGTCAGATCAGGTGAAATCATTTTCCTTCCCATACCCTCGATGTATTTCACATCTAGTAATTCTTTATTTAAAGATCTTATTTACCCATTTGACAGACAGATCACAAGTAGGTAGAGAGGGAGGCAGAGAGAGAGGGGGGAAGCAGGCTCCCCGCTGAGCAGAGAGCCCGATGTGGGGCTCCATCCCAGGACCCTGAAATCATGACCTGAGCCGAAGGCAGAGGCCTAAACCACTGAGCCACCCAGGAGCCCCCATATCTGGTAATTTTTAACCAACGTGGATTTGCTGCATCAAATAGTTCCTTCTTCTTCAAATATAAATATATAAATAAAGTGATCAAGTCACTCGCATGTCTTAGGAGAATGTCATACCTTTAGTAGCAAACTTGAAATCTTGGCCATTGGTTTTGATTTTTGTTTTGGTTAGATTTGGTTCGGTTTTTGTCATTTTAAAAATCCCTCCAGCCCTTGGCTCTGTCTGACCTGATTGCTTTCAGCTGTTTCTGCCACAAAATTGTCCCGGCAGCGAAAACTCTCATTGTTTACAGTGGCGCCCCCTTCTGAACACTTTGTTAATAAAAAGCTTTTTTTTGTTTGTTTGTTTGTTTTTCGGCTATGGTAAATGTGGAACAACAATGAGGTACTTCAAAGAGGTGAACCACAGATAAATTTCTCTAAGGGTGGGGTGAGGGTTACTCAAAAAGGAACTTGACAAGGCTTTTAAAGATATCGACAATCATTATAACATAACGTGACTGATTGTTACCGCGCTCTTAACTGGGCAAACACTTGTTGGCTTCCAAGAAAAACTAACATAGTTGAAATGGTTCTAGTGGCCTTCTAGCACAGGGTATGATGGGGTAGGTATTCTAGCCACTGGCTGTGCAAGGCATGAGGCCTGTTAGTGATTCTATTTTTTCCTCTGCAGAATGGGTCTAACTACATTCCAGGTCCTTTCTACCCCAATAAATAATGCGGCGATTCTCTCAGTGAGTTGTACTTTGGGTTTAAACAGCCAACTGTCTCTTAAAAAGGTCTTTTGTTTAAATTCCTTTAAAGAAAAGTCCTTTCAAAAAAATTCTTTTATTTTTTATTTTTAAATCCCATATGTTTACTCTGATCATGGAACTTTGTCATTTTGACCATCTCTGCTGATTAAAATATTCTTTTTTTTTTTTTTAAAGATTTTCTGTATTTATTTGACAGAGAGAGAAATCACAAGTAGGCGGAGAGTCAGGCAGAGAGAGATAGAAAAGCAGGCTCCTGCTGAGCAAAGAGCCCGATGCGGGGCTCAATCCCAGGACACTGAGATCATGGCCCCAGCCAAAGGCAGAGGCTTAATCCACTGAGCCACCCAGGCGCCCCTGATTAAAATATTCTTCATCATTAGCACCTACTGCCCTCCTCTCTTGGTGGTCTCTCCGGAAGGGGTCTTCTCTAGCTCTTCTAGCAGGAGATGGGCAGTTCCCAAATACCCCTGTTGCCAGACTAACCTTACCTATCCTGCAGGGTCAGGTAGGCCTGGCCCTTTATCTGTTGTTCTCCTCTGAGGGGTTAGTTTTTCATAGATACCGTGCTTTGCTTTTGTCAGGATTTACCCTGGATTATCAAAACCCTTTTCTTCTGCCAGTGAAGCCTAAGAAACTGTCCTAATGAGAAACCAGGAATTCAAACAGATCATATTTATCCTGAATGTTCTGTCCAAAATGAAAAATTCATTTCTGAGGTGCCTCAAGATCTCTGAGAAGGGAAGTTTCACCAACTCTGTCATGTAGGGGCATCAATTCCGATTCTGTGTCAATTTTACTACTTTCCCAGCTAGTAATTCTCTACCTCAGAAAGCCCACTGTCAACCGTTTTCTCTTTCAAAGGCAGTTGCTCTTAGAGTCTTCACATGGCACTTGGAGCCTGCTGGTCGTTGGCTACTGCCCTCTGTACCTTGGGTCTAACAGCTGCAAGGCTTCAAGATGAGCACGTCTCTTGTTCTAGGACTTAATATAGTTTGGGGCACATGGTAAGCAATAATCACTTCTTTAGTTGATCCAAGTGTTGGATCTTTCTTAATTATTCTACTACCACAATTTACTTGTTCTAAGATTGGTCCCCCCCCCCCATTTTAATATCTCTTAAGGTGGCACTCACCTTGCACTTGATGACATATCCTACTTTAACTGACAGCATTTCTCTTTCTTAGTCGAACATAAACTATAGTGCATCTTACACTTGATGAAAGCTAGGATGCAATGAAATACTCTATTATGGTTACGATTCTGATATTTGAAATCCTCCGGTAGCTCCCTGTGCCCCCACAGTGTAGTACCTCACCTCCTCGCCATAGTATACAAACCTTCTCACCCCCAGTGTTAACCCCGGGGCTCAGCCTCCATCCCCAGGTGATGCTGCCAGATCAGCTGTCGGTTGTCATGAACTTGCTGTAGTTTCCCGAATGCACTGTGCTGCCTCCTGGCACTCTGAAACTTGACACACTCATCCTCATTCTTCGCTTTGCCCTTGTCTATCACCTCCCCTGAAAATCTGTTCCTAAGTGGCTTTTCCCAGCTCCCACCTACCCTTGGCAGTCTATTATCTCCCTGTGGTAAAGCCTGTCACACTGCATCATGGACATGCCCGTTGTCCCCCTGAGAAGAGAAAAGGGACAATGAGGGACCCAGCATTGGCAGCTCTAGTGCAGAGCCCCATGCCTGGCTTGCAGGAAATGCCAGATCATGAAGACAAACGGAGATCATCCTCTGGCTAAAACGAGCTCTTCTTTGCCTATCGCAGGATCTGGTCAATAAAGAGCAGCCAGTTATTATTGCTGTTTTTCTAGGGATTTTTACCCCATATATTTCCCAGGTCTCTACTCTTTTTGTGGCACTTTAATTCAGGCGTCAACCACTTCCTAGTCAGATCAGGTGAAATCATTTTCCTTCCCATACCCTCGATGTATTTCACATCTAGTAATTCTTTATTTAAAGATCTTATTTACCCATTTGACAGACAGATCACAAGTAGGTAGAGAGGGAGGCAGAGAGAGAGGGGGGAAGCAGGCTCCCCGCTGAGCAGAGAGCCCGATGTGGGGCTCCATCCCAGGACCCTGAAATCATGACCTGAGCCGAAGGCAGAGGCCTAAACCACTGAGCCACCCAGGAGCCCCCATATCTGGTAATTTTTAACCAACGTGGATTTGCTGCATCAAATAGTTCCTTCTTCTTCAAATATAAATATATAAATAAAGTGATCAAGTCACTCGCATGTCTTAGGAGAATGTCATACCTTTAGTAGCAAACTTGAAATCTTGGCCATTGGTTTTGATTTTTGTTTTGGTTAGATTTGGTTCGGTTTTTGTCATTTTAAAAATCCCTCCAGCCCTTGGCTCTGTCTGACCTGATTGCTTTCAGCTGTTTCTGCCACAAAATTGTCCCGGCAGCGAAAACTCTCATTGTTTACAGTGGCGCCCCCTTCTGAACACTTTGTTAATAAAAAGCTTTTTTTTGTTTGTTTGTTTGTTTTTCGGCTATGGTAAATGTGGAACAACAATGAGGTACTTCAAAGAGGTGAACCACAGATAAATTTCTCTAAGGGTGGGGTGAGGGTTACTCAAAAAGGAACTTGAGAAGGCTTTTAAAGATATCGACAATCATTATAACATAACGTGACTGATTGTTACCGCGCTCTTAACTGGGCAAACACTTGTTGGCTTCCAAGAAAAACTAACATAGTTGAAATGGTTCTAGTGGCCTTCTAGCACAGGGTATGATGGGGTAGGTATTCTAGCCACTGGCTGTGCAAGGCATGAGGCCTGTTAGTGATTCTATTTTTTCCTCTGCAGAATGGGTCTAACTACATTCCAGGTCCTTTCTACCCCAATAAATAATGCGGCGATTCTCTCAGTGAGTTGTACTTTGGGTTTAAACAGCCAACTGTCTCTTAAAAAGGTCTTTTGTTTAAATTCCTTTAAAGAAAAGTCCTTTCAAAAAAATTCTTTTATTTTTTATTTTTAAATCCCATATGTTTACTCTGATCATGGAACTTTGTCATTTTGACCATCTCTGCTGATTAAAATATTCTTTTTTTTTTTTTTAAAGATTTTCTGTATTTATTTGACAGAGAGAGAAATCACAAGTAGGCGGAGAGTCAGGCAGAGAGAGATAGAAAAGCAGGCTCCTGCTGAGCAAAGAGCCCGATGCGGGGCTCAATCCCAGGACACTGAGATCATGGCCCGAGCCGAAGGCAGAGGCTTAATCCACTGAGCAACCCAGGCGCCCCTGATTAAAATATTCTTCATCATTAGCACCTACTGCCCTCCTCTCTTGGTGGTCTCTCCGGAAGGGGTCTCCTCTAGCTCTTCTAGCAGGAGATGGGCAGTTCCCAAATACCCCTGTTGCCAGACTAACCTTACCTATCCTGCAGGGTCAGGTAGGCCTGGCCCTTTATCTGTTGTTCTCCTCTGAGGGGTTAGTTTTTCATAGATACCGTGCTTTGCTTTTGTCAGGATTTACCCTGGATTATCAAAACCCTTTTCTTCTGCCAGTGAAGCCTAAGAAACTGTCCTAATGAGAAACCAGGAATTCAAACAGATCATATTTATCCTGAATGTTCTGTCCAAAATGAAAAATTCATTTCTGAGGTGCCTCAAGATCTCTGAGAAGGGAAGTTTCACCAACTCTGTCATGTAGGGGCATCAATTCCGATTCTGTGTCAATTTTACTACTTTCCCAGCTAGTAATTCTCTACCTCAGAAAGCCCACTGTCAACCGTTTTCTCTTTCAAAGGCAGTTGCTCTTAGAGTCTTCACATGGCACTTGGAGCCTGCTGGTCGTTGGCTACTGCCCTCTGTACCTTGGGTCTAACAGCTGCAAGGCTTCAAGATGAGCACGTCTCTTGTTCTAGGACTTAATATAGTTTGGGGCACATGGTAAGCAATAATCACTTCTTTAGTTGATCCAAGTGTTGGATCTTTCTTAATTATTCTACTACCACAATTTACTTGTTCTAAGATTGGTCCCCCCCCCCATTTTAATATCTCTTAAGGTGGCACTCACCTTGCACTTGATGACATATCCTACTTTAACTGACAGCATTTCTCTTTCTTAGTCGAACATAAACTATAGTGCATCTTACACTTGATGAAAGCTAGGATGCAATGAAATACTCTATTATGGTTACGATTCTGATATTTGAAATCCTCCGGTAGCTCCCTGTGCCCCCACAGTGTAGTACCTCACCTCCTCGCCATAGTATACAAACCTTCTCACCCCCAGTGTTAACCCCGGGGCTCAGCCTCCATCCCCAGGTGATGCTGCCAGATCAGCTGTCGGTTGTCATGAACTTGCTGTAGTTTCCCGAATGCACTGTGCTGCCTCCTGGCACTCTGAAACTTGACACACTCATCCTCATTCTTCGCTTTGCCCTTGTCTATCACCTCCCCTGAAAATCTGTTCCTAAGTGGCTTTTCCCAGCTCCCACCTACCCTTGGCAGTCTATTATCTCCCTGTGGTAAAGCCTGTCACACTGCATCATGGACATGCCCGTTGTCCCCCTGAGAAGAGAAAAGGGACAATGAGGGACCCAGCATTGGCAGCTCTAGTGCAGAGCCCCATGCCTGGCTTGCAGGAAATGCCAGATCATGAAGACAAACGGAGATCATCCTCTGGCTAAAACCAGCTCTTCTTTGCCTATCGCAGGATCTGGTCAATAAAGAGCAGCCAGTTATTATTGCTGTTTTTCTAGGGATTTTTACCCCATATATTTCCCAGGTCTCTACTCTTTTTGTGGCACTTTAATTCAGGCGTCAACCACTTCCTTGTCAGATCAGGTGAAATCATTTTCCTTCCCATACCCTCGATGTATTTCACATCTAGTAATTCTTTATTTAAAGATCTTATTTACCCATTTGACAGACAGATCACAAGTAGGTAGAGAGGGAGGCAGAGAGAGAGGGGGGAAGCAGGCTCCCCGCTGAGCAGAGAGCCCGATGTGGGGCTCCATCCCAGGACCCTGAAATCATGACCTGAGCCGAAGGCAGAGGCCTAAACCACTGAGCCACCCAGGAGCCCCCATATCTGGTAATTTTTAACCAACGTGGATTTGCTGCATCAAATAGTTCCTTCTTCTTCAAATATAAATATATAAATAAAGTGATCAAGTCACTCGCATGTCTTAGGAGAATGTCATACCTTTAGTAGCAAACTTGAAATCTTGGCCATTGGTTTTGATTTTTGTTTTGGTTAGATTTGGTTCGGTTTTTGTCATTTTAAAAATCCCTCCAGCCCTTGGCTCTGTCTGACCTGATTGCTTTCAGCTGTTTCTGCCACAAAATTGTCCCGGCAGCGAAAACTCTCATTGTTTACAGTGGCGCCCCCTTCTGAACACTTTGTTAATAAAAAGCTTTTTTTTGTTTGTTTGTTTGTTTTTCGGCTATGGTAAATGCGGAACAACAATGAGGTACTTCAAAGAGGTGAACCACAGATAAATTTCTCTAAGGGTGGGGTGAGGGTTACTCAAAAAGGAACTTGAGAAGGCTTTTAAAGATATCGACAATCATTATAACATAACGTGACTGATTGTTACCGCGCTCTTAACTGGGCAAACACTTGTTGGCTTCCAAGAAAAACTAACATAGTTGAAATGGTTCTAGTGGCCTTCTAGCACAGGGTATGATGGGGTAGGTATTCTAGCCACTGGCTGTGCAAGGCATGAGGCCTGTTAGTGATTCTATTTTTTCCTCTGCAGAATGGGTCTAACTACATTCCAGGTCCTTTCTACCCCAATAAATAATGCGGCGATTCTCTCAGTGAGTTGTACTTTGGGTTTAAACAGCCAACTGTCTCTTAAAAAGGTCTTTTGTTTAAATTCCTTTAAGGAAAAGTCCTTTCAAAAAAATTCTTTTATTTTTTATTTTTAAATCCCATATGTTTACTCTGATCATGGAACTTTGTCATTTTGACCATCTCTGCTGATTAAAATATTCTTTTTTTTTTTTTTAAAGATTTTCTGTATTTATTTGACAGAGAGAGAAATCACAAGTAGGCGGAGAGTCAGGCAGAGAGAGATAGAAAAGCAGGCTCCTGCTGAGCAAAGAGCCCGATGCGGGGCTCAATCCCAGGACACTGAGATCATGGCCCCAGCCAAAGGCAGAGGCTTAATCCACTGAGCCACCCAGGCGCCCCTGATTAAAATATTCTTCATCATTAGCACCTACTGCCCTCCTCTCTTGGTGGTCTCTCCGGAAGGGGTCTTCTCTAGCTCTTCTAGCAGGAGATGGGCAGTTCCCAAATACCCCTGTTGCCAGACTAACCTTACCTATCCTGCAGGGTCAGGTAGGCCTGGCCCTTTATCTGTTGTTCTCCTCTGAGGGGTTAGTTTTTCATAGATACCGTGCTTTGCTTTTGTCAGGATTTACCCTGGATTATCAAAACCCTTTTCTTCTGCCAGTGAAGCCTAAGAAACTGTCCTAATGAGAAACCAGGAATTCAAACAGATCATATTTATCCTGAATGTTCTGTCCAAAACGAAAAATTCATTTCTGAGGTGCCTCAAGATCTCTGAGAAGGGAAGTTTCACCAACTCTGTCATGTAGGGGCATCAATTCCGATTCTGTGTCAATTTTACTACTTTCCCAGCTAGTAATTCTCTACCTCAGAAAGCCCACTGTCAACCGTTTTCTCTTTCAAAGGCAGTTGCTCTTAGAGTCTTCACATGGCACTTGGAGCCTGCTGGTCGTTGGCTACTGCCCTCTGTACCTTGGGTCTAACAGCTGCAAGGCTTCAAGATGAGCACGTCTCTTGTTCTAGGACTTAATATAGTTTGGGGCACATGGTAAGCAATAATCACTTCTTTAGTTGATCCAAGTGTTGGATCTTTCTTAATTATTCTACTACCACAATTTACTTGTTCTAAGATTGGTCCCCCCCCCCCCATTTTAATATCTCTTAAGGTGGCACTCACCTTGCACTTGATGACATATCCTACTTTAACTGACAGCATTTCTCTTTCTTAGTCGAACATAAACTATAGTGCATCTTACACTTGATGAAAGCTAGGATGCAATGAAATACTCTATTATGGTTACGATTCTGATATTTGAAATCCTCCGGTAGCTCCCTGTGCCCCCACAGTGTAGTACCTCACCTCCTCGCCATAGTATACAAACCTTCTCACCCCCAGTGTTAACCCCGGGGCTCAGCCTCCATCCCCAGGTGATGCTGCCAGATCAGCTGTCGGTTGTCATGAACTTGCTGTAGTTTCCCGAATGCACTGTGCTGCCTCCTGGCACTCTGAAACTTGACACACTCATCCTCATTCTTCGCTTTGCCCTTGTCTATCACCTCCCCTGAAAATCTGTTCCTAAGTGGCTTTTCCCAGCTCCCACCTACCCTTGGCAGTCTATTATCTCCCTGTGGTAAAGCCTGTCACACTGCATCATGGATATGCCCGTTGTCCCCCTGAGAAGAGAAAAGGGACAATGAGGGACCCAGCATTGGCAGCTCTAGTGCAGAGCCCCATGCCTGGCTTGCAGGAAATGCCAGATCATGAAGACAAACGGAGATCATCCTCTGGCTAAAACCAGCTCTTCTTTGCCTATCGCAGGATCTGGTCAATAAAGAGCAGCCAGTTATTATTGCTGTTTTTCTAGGGATTTTTACCCCATATATTTCCCAGGTCTCTACTCTTTTTGTGGCACTTTAATTCAGGCGTCAACCACTTCCTTGTCAGATCAGGTGAAATCATTTTCCTTCCCATACCCTCGATGTATTTCACATCTAGTAATTCTTTATTTAAAGATCTTATTTACCCATTTGACAGACAGATCACAAGTAGGTAGAGAGGGAGGCAGAGAGAGAGGGGGGAAGCAGGCTCCCCGCTGAGCAGAGAGCCCGATGTGGGGCTCCATCCCAGGACCCTGAAATCATGACCTGAGCCGAAGGCAGAGGCCTAAACCACTGAGCCACCAAGGAGCCCCCATATCTGGTAATTTTTAACCAACGTGGATTTGCTGCATCAAATAGTTCCTTCTTCTTCAAATATAAATATATAAATAAAGTGATCAAGTCACTCGCATGTCTTAGGAGAATGTCATACCTTTAGTAGCAAACTTGAAATCTTGGCCATTGGTTTTGATTTTTGTTTTGGTTAGATTTGGTTCGGTTTTTGTCATTTTAAAAATCCCTCCAGCCCTTGGCTCTGTCTGACCTGATTGCTTTCAGCTGTTTCTGCCACAAAATTGTCCCGGCAGCGAAAACTCTCATTGTTTACAGTGGCGCCCCCTTCTGAACACTTTGTTAATAAAAAGCTTTTTTTTGTTTGTTTGTTTGTTTTTCGGCTATGGTAAATGTGGAACAACAATGAGGTACTTCAAAGAGGTGAACCACAGATAAATTTCTCTAAGGGTGGGGTGAGGGTTACTCAAAAAGGTACTTGACAAGGCTTTTAAAGATATCGACAATCATTATAACATAACGTGACTGATTGTTACCGCGCTCTTAACTGGGCAAACACTTGTTGGCTTCCAAGAAAAACTAACATAGTTGAAATGGTTCTAGTGGCCTTCTAGCACAGGGTATGATGGGGTAGGTATTCTAGCCACTGGCTGTGCAAGGCATGAGGCCTGTTAGTGATTCTATTTTTTCCTCTGCAGAATGGGTCTAACTACATTCCAGGTCCTTTCTACCCCAATAAATAATGCGGCGATTCTCTCAGTGAGTTGTACTTTGGGTTTAAACAGCCAACTGTCTCTTAAAAAGGTCTTTTGTTTAAATTCCTTTAAAGAAAAGTCCTTTCAAAAAAATTCTTTTATTTTTTATTTTTAAATCCCATATGTTTACTCTGATCATGGAACTTTGTCATTTTGACCATCTCTGCTGATTAAAATATTCTTTTTTTTTTTTTTAAAGATTTTCTGTATTTATTTGACAGAGAGAGAAATCACAAGTAGGCGGAGAGTCAGGCAGAGAGAGATAGAAAAGCAGGCTCCTGCTGAGCAAAGAGCCCGATGCGGGGCTCAATCCCAGGACACTGAGATCATGGCCTGAGCCGAAGGCAGAGGCTTAATCCACTGAGCCACCCAGGCGCCCCTGATTAAAATATTCTTCATCATTAGCACCTACTGCCCTCCTCTCTTGGTGGTCTCTCCGGAAGGGGTCTTCTCTAGCTCTTCTAGCAGGAGATGGGCAGTTCCCAAATACCCCTGTTGCCAGACTAACCTTACCTATCCTGCAGGGTCAGGTAGGCCTGGCCCTTTATCTGTTGTTCTCCTCTGAGGGGTTAGTTTTTCATAGATACCGTGCTTTGCTTTTGTCAGGATTTACCCTGGATTATCAAAACCCTTTTCTTCTGCCAGTGAAGCCTAAGAAACTGTCCTAATGAGAAACCAGGAATTCAAACAGATCATATTTATCCTGAATGTTCTGTCCAAAATGAAAAATTCATTTCTGAGGTGCCTCAAGATCTCTGAGAAGGGAAGTTTCACCAACTCTGTCATGTAGGGGCATCAATTCCGATTCTGTGTCAATTTTACTACTTTCCCAGCTAGTAATTCTCTACCTCAGAAAGCCCACTGTCAACCGTTTTCTCTTTCAAAGGCAGTTGCTCTTAGAGTCTTCACATGGCACTTGGAGCCTGCTGGTCGTTGGCTACTGCCCTCTGTACCTTGGGTCTAACAGCTGCAAGGCTTCAAGATGAGCACGTCTCTTGTTCTAGGACTTAATATAGTTTGGGGCACATGGTAAGCAATAATCACTTCTTTAGTTGATCCAAGTGTTGGATCTTTCTTAATTATTCTACTACCACAATTTACTTGTTCTAAGATTGGTCCCCCCCCCATTTTAATATCTCTTAAGGTGGCACTCACCTTGCACTTGATGACATATCCTACTTTAACTGACAGCATTTCTCTTTCTTAGTCGAACATAAACTATAGTGCATCTTACACTTGATGAAAGCTAGGATGCAATGAAATACTCTATTATGGTTACGATTCTGATATTTGAAATCCTCCGGTAGCTCCCTGTGCCCCCACAGTGTAGTACCTCACCTCCTCGCCATAGTATACAAACCTTCTCACCCCCAGTGTTAACCCCGGGGCTCAGCCTCCATCCCCAGGTGATGCTGCCAGATCAGCTGTCGGTTGTCATGAACTTGCTGTAGTTTCCCGAATGCACTGTGCTGCCTCCTGGCACTCTGAAACTTGACACACTCATCCTCATTCTTCGCTTTGCCCTTGTCTATCACCTCCCCTGAAAATCTGTTCCTAAGTGGCTTTTCCCAGCTCCCACCTACCCTTGGCAGTCTATTATCTCCCTGTGGTAAAGCCTGTCACACTGCAGCATGGACATGCCCGTTGTCCCCCTGAGAAGAGAAAAGGGACAATGAGGGACCCAGCATTGGCAGCTCTAGTGCAGAGCCCCATGCCTGGCTTGCAGGAAATGCCAGATCATGAAGACAAACGGAGATCATCCTCTGGCTAAAACCAGCTCTTCTTTGCCTATCGCAGGATCTGGTCAATAAAGAGCAGCCAGTTATTATTGCTGTTTTTCTAGGGATTTTTACCCCATATATTTCCCAGGTCTCTACTCTTTTTGTGGCACTTTAATTCAGGCGTCAACCACTTCCTAGTCAGATCAGGTGAAATCATTTTCCTTCCCATACCCTCGATGTATTTCACATCTAGTAATTCTTTATTTAAAGATCTTATTTACCCATTTGACAGACAGATCACAAGTAGGTAGAGAGGGAGGCAGAGAGAGAGGGGGGAAGCAGGCTCCCCGCGGAGCAGAGAGCCCGATGTGGGGCTCCATCCCAGCACACTGAAATCATGACCAGAGCCGAAGGCAGAGGCCTAAACCACTGAGCCACCCAGGAGCCCCCATATCTGGTAATTTTTAACCAACGTGGATTTGCTGCATCAAATAGTTCCTTCTTCTTCAAATATAAATATATAAATAAAGTGATCAAGTCACTCGCATGTCTTAGGAGAATGTCATACCTTTAGTAGCAAACTTGAAATCTTGGCCATTGGTTTTGATTTTTGTTTTGGTTAGATTTGGTTCGGTTTTTGTCATTTTAAAAATCCCTCCAGCCCTTGGCTCTGTCTGACCTGATTGCTTTCAGCTGTTTCTGCAACAAAATTGTCCCGGCAGCGAAAACTCTCATTGTTTACAGTGGCGCCCCCTTCTGAACACTTTGTTAATAAAAAGCATTTTTTTTTGTTTGTTTGTTTTTCGGCTATGGTAAATGTGGAACAACAATGAGGTACTTCAAAGAGGTGAACCACAGATAAATTTCTCTAAGGGTGGGGTGAGGGTTACTCAAAAAGGAACTTGACAAGGCTTTTAAAGATATCGACAATCATTATAACATAACGTGACTGATTGTTACCGCGCTCTTAACTGGGCAAACACTTGTTGGCTTCCAAGAAAAACTAACATAGTTGAAATGGTTCTAGTGGCCTTCTAGCACAGGGTATGATGGGGTAGGTATTCTAGCCACTGGCTGTGCAAGGCATGAGGCCTGTTAGTGATTCTATTTTTTCCTCTGCAGAATGGGTCTAACTACATTCCAGGTCCTTTCTACCCCAATAAATAATGCGGCGATTCTCTCAGTGAGTTGTACTTTGGGTTTAAACAGCCAACTGTCTCTTAAAAAGGTCTTTTGTTTAAATTCCTTTAAAGAAAAGTCCTTTTAAAAAAATTCTTTTATTTTTTATTTTTAAATCCCATATGTTTACTCTGATCATGGAACTTTGTCATTTTGACCATCTCTGCTGATTAAAATATTCTTTTTTTTTTTAAAGATTTTCTGTATTTATTTGACAGAGAGAGAAATCACAAGTAGGCGGAGAGTCAGGCAGAGAGAGATAGAAAAGCAGGCTCCTGCTGAGCAAAGAGCCCGATGCGGGGCTCAATCCCAGGACACTGAGATCATGGCCCGAGCCGAAGGCAGAGGCTTAATCCACTGAGCAACCCAGGCGCCCCTGATTAAAATATTCTTCATCATTAGCACCTACTGCCCTCCTCTCTTGGTGGTCTCTCCGGAAGGGGTCTCCTCTAGCTCTTCTAGCAGGAGATGGGCAGTTCCCAAATACCCCTGTTGCCAGACTAACCTTACCTATCCTGCAGGGTCAGGTAGGCCTGGCCCTTTATCTGTTGTTCTCCTCTGAGGGGTTAGTTTTTCATAGATACCGTGCTTTGCTTTTGTCAGGATTTACCCTGGATTATCAAAACCCTTTTCTTCTGCCAGTGAAGCCTAAGAAACTGTCCTAATGAGAAACCAGGAATTCAAAGAGATCATATTTATCCTGAATGTTCTGTCCAAAACGAAAAATTCATTTCTGAGGTGCCTCAAGATCTCTGAGAAGGGAAGTTTCACCATCTCTGTCATGTAGGGGCATCAATTCCGATTCTGTGTCAATTTTACTACTTTCCCAGCTAGTAATTCTCTACCTCAGAAAGCCCACTGTCAACCGTTTTCTCTTTCAAAGGCAGTTGCTCTTAGAGTCTTCACATGGCACTTGGAGCCTACTGGTCGTTGGCTACTGCCCTCTGTACCTTGGGTCTAACAGCTGCAAGGCTTCAAGATGAGCACGTCCCTTGTTCTAGGACTTAATATAGTTTGGGGCACATGGTAAGCAATAATCACTTCTTTAGTTGATCCAAGTGTTGGATCTTTCTTAATTATTCTACTACCACAATTTACTTGTCTAAGATTGGTCCCCCCCCCATTTTAATATCTCTTAAGGTGGCACTCACCTTGCACTTGATGACATATCCTACTTTAACTGACAGCATTTCTCTTTCTTAGTCGAACATAAACTATAGTGCATCTTACACTTGATGAAAGCTAGGATGCAATGAAATACTCTATTATGGTTACGATTCTGATATTTGAAATCCTCCGGTAGCTCCCTGTGCCCCCACAGTGTAGTACCTCACCTCCTCGCCATAGTATACAAACCTTCTCACCCCCAGTGTTAACCCCGGGGCTCAGCCTCCATCCCCAGGTGATGCTGCCAGATCAGCTGTCGGTTGTCATGAACTTGCTGTAGTTTCCCGAATGCACTGTGCTGCCTCCTGGCACTCTGAAACTTGACACACTCATCCTCATTCTTCGCTTTGCCCTTGTCTATCACCTCCCCTGAAAATCTGTTCCTAAGTGGCTTTTCCCAGCTCCCACCTACCCTTGGCAGTCTATTATCTCCCTGTGGTAAAGCCTGTCACACTGCAGCATGGACATGCCCGTTGTCCCCCTGAGAAGAGAAAAGGGACAATGAGGGACCCAGCATTGGCAGCTCTAGTGCAGAGCCCCATGCCTGGCTTGCAGGAAATGCCAGATCATGAAGACAAACGGAGATCATCCTCTGGCTAAAACCAGCTCTTCTTTGCCTATCGCAGGATCTGGTCAATAAAGAGCAGCCAGTTATTATTGCTGTTTTTCTAGGGATTTTTACCCCATATATTTCCCAGGTCTCTACTCTTTTTGTGGCACTTTAATTCAGGCGTCAACCACTTCCTAGTCAGATCAGGTGAAATCATTTTCCTTCCCATACCCTCGATGTATTTCACATCTAGTAATTCTTTATTTAAAGATCTTATTTACCCATTTGACAGACAGATCACAAGTAGGTAGAGAGGGAGGCAGAGAGAGAGGGGGGAAGCAGGCTCCCCGCTGAGCAGAGAGCCCGATGTGGGGCTCCATCCCAGGACCCTGAAATCATGACCTGAGCCGAAGGCAGAGGCCTAAACCACTGAGCCACCCAGGAGCCCCCATATCTGGTAATTTTTAACCAACGTGGATTTGCTGCATCAAATAGTTCCTTCTTCTTCAAATATAAATATATAAATAAAGTGATCAAGTCACTCGCATGTCTTAGGAGAATGTCATACCTTTAGTAGCAAACTTGAAATCTTGGCCATTGGTTTTGATTTTTGTTTTGGTTAGATTTGGTTCGGTTTTTGTCATTTTAAAAATCCCTCCAGCCCTTGGCTCTGTCTGACCTGATTGCTTTCAGCTGTTTCTGCCACAAAATTGTCCCGGCAGCGAAAACTCTCATTGTTTACATTGGCGCCCCCTTCTGAACACTTTGTTAATAAAAAGCTTTTTTTTGTTTGTTTGTTTGTTTTTCGGCTATGGTAAATGTGGAACAACAATGAGGTACTTCAAAGAGGTGAACCACAGATAAATTTCTCTAAGGGTGGCGTGAGGGTTACTCAAAAAGGAACTTGACAAGGCTTTTAAAGATATCGACAATCATTATAACATAACGTGACTGATTGTTACCGCGCTCTTAACTGGGCAAACACTTGTTGGCTTCCAAGAAAAACTAACATAGTTGAAATGGTTCTAGTGGCCTTCTAGCACAGGGTATGATGGGGTAGGTATTCTAGCCACTGGCTGTGCAAGGCATGAGGCCTGTTAGTGATTCTATTTTTTCCTCTGCAGAATGGGTCTAACTACATTCCAGGTCCTTTCTACCCCAATAAATAATGCGGCGATTCTCTCAGTGAGTTGTACTTTGGGTTTAAACAGCCAACTGTCTCTTAAAAAGGTCTTTTGTTTAAATTCCTTTAAAGAAAAGTCCTTTCAAAAAAATTCTTTTATTTTTTATTTTTAAATCCCATATGTTTACTCTGATCATGGAACTTTGTCATTTTGACCATCTCTGCTGATTAAAATATTCTTTTTTTTTTTTTAAAGATTTTCTGTATTTATTTGACAGAGAGAGAAATCACAAGTAGGCGGAGAGTCAGGCAGAGAGAGATAGAAAAGCAGGCTCCTGCTGAGCAAAGAGCCCGATGCGGGGCTCAATCCCAGGACACTGAGATCATGGCCCGAGCCGAAGGCAGAGGCTTAATCCACTGAGCCACCCAGGCGCCCCTGATTAAAATATTCTTCATCATTAGCACCTACTGCCCTCCTCTCTTGGTGGTCTCTCCGGAAGGGGTCTTCTCTAGCTCTTCTAGCAGGAGATGGGCAGTTCCCAAATACCCCTGTTGCCAGACTAACCTTACCTATCCTGCAGGGTCAGGTAGGCCTGGCCCTTTATCTGTTGTTCTCCTCTGAGGGGTTAGTTTTTCATAGATACCGTGCTTTGCTTTTGTCAGGATTTACCCTGGATTATCAAAACCCTTTTCTTCTGCCAGTGAAGCCTAAGAAACTGTCCTAATGAGAAACCAGGAATTCAAACAGATCATATTTATCCTGAATGTTCTGTCCAAAATGAAAAATTCATTTCTGAGGTGCCTCAAGATCTCTGAGAAGGGAAGTTTCACCAACTCTGTCATGTAGGGGCATCAATTCCGATTCTGTGTCAATTTTACTACTTTCCCAGCTAGTAATTCTCTACCTCAGAAAGCCCACTGTCAACCGTTTTCTCTTTCAAAGGCAGTTGCTCTTAGAGTCTTCACATGGCACTTGGAGCCTGCTGGTCGTTGGCTACTGCCCTCTGTACCTTGGGTCTAACAGCTGCAAGGCTTCAAGATGAGCACGTCTCTTGTTCTAGGACTTAATATAGTTTGGGGCACATGGTAAGCAATAATCACTTCTTTAGTTGATCCAAGTGTTGGATCTTTCTTAATTATTCTACTACCACAATTTACTTGTTCTAAGATTGGCCCCCCCCCATTTTAATATCTCTTAAGGTGGCACTCACCTTGCACTTGATGACATATCCTACTTTAACTGACAGCATTTCTCTTTCTTAGTCGAACATAAACTATAGTGCATCTTACACTTGATGAAAGCTAGGATGCAATGAAATACTCTATTATGGTTACGATTCTGATATTTGAAATCCTCCGGTAGCTCCCTGTGCCCCCACAGTGTAGTACCTCACCTCCTCGCCATAGTATACAAACCTTCTCACCCCCAGTGTTAACCCCGGGGCTCAGCCTCCATCCCCAGGTGATGCTGCCAGATCAGCTGTCGGTTGTCATGAACTTGCTGTAGTTTCCCGAATGCACTGTGCTGCCTCCTGGCACTCTGAAACTTGACACACTCATCCTCATTCTTCGCTTTGCCCTTGTCTATCACCTCCCCTGAAAATCTGTTCCTAAGTGGCTTTTCCCAGCTCCCACCTACCCTTGGCAGTCTATTATCTCCCTGTGGTAAAGCCTGTCACACTGCATCATGGACATGCCCGTTGTCCCCCTGAGAAGAGAAAAGGGACAATGAGGGACCCAGCATTGGCAGCTCTAGTGCAGAGCCCCATGCCTGGCTTGCAGGAAATGCCAGATCATGAAGACAAACGGAGATCATCCTCTGGCTAAAACCAGCTCTTCTTTGCCTATCGCAGGATCTGGTCAATAAAGAGCAGCCAGTTATTATTGCTGTTTTTCTAGGGATTTTTACCCCATATATTTCCCAGGTCTCTACTCTTTTTGTGGCACTTTAATTCAGGCTTCAACCACTTCCTAGTCAGATCAGGTGAAATCATTTTCCTTCCCATACCCTCGATGTATTTCACATCTAGTAATTCTTTATTTAAAGATCTTATTTACCCATTTGACAGACAGATCTCAAGTAGGTAGAGAGGGAGGCAGAGAGAGAGGGTGGAAGCAGGCTCCCTGCTGAGCAGAGAGCCCGATGTGGGGCTCCATCCCAGGACCCTGAAATCATGACCTGAGCCGAAGGCAGAGGCCTAAACCACTGAGCCACCCAGGAGCCCCCATATCTGGTAATTTTTAACCAACGTGGATTTGCTGCATCAAATAGTTCCTTCTTCTTCAAATATAAATATATAAGTGATCAAGTCACTCGCATGTCTTAGGAGAATGTCATACCTTTAGTAGCAAACTTGAAATCTTGGCCATTGGTTTTGATTTTTGTTTTGGTTAGATTTGGTTCGGTTTTTGTCATTTTAAAAATCCCTCCAGCCCTTGGCTCTGTCTGACCTGATTGCTTTCAGCTGTTTCTGCCACAAAATTGTCCCGGCAGCGAAAACTCTCATTGTTTACAGTGGCGCCCCCTTCTGAACACTTTGTTAATAAAAAGCTTTTTTTTGTTTGTTTGTTTGTTTTTCGGCTATGGTAAATGTGGAACAACAATGAGGTACTTCAAAGAGGTGAACCACAGATAAATTTCTCTAAGGGTGGCGTGAGGGTTACTCAAAAAGGAACTTGACAGGGCTTTTAAAGATATCGACAATCATTATAACATAACGTGACTGATTGTTACCGCGCTCTTAACTGGGCAAACACTTGTTGGCTTCCAAGAAAAACTAACATAGTTGAAATGGTTCTAGTGGCCTTCTAGCACAGGGTATGATGGGGTAGGTATTCTAGCCACTGGCTGTGCAAGGCATGAGGCCTGTTAGTGATTCTATTTTTTCCTCTGCAGAATGGGTCTAACTACATTCCAGGTCCTTTCTACCCCAATAAATAATGCGGCGATTCTCTCAGTGAGTTGTACTTTGGGTTTAAACAGCCAACTGTCTCTTAAAAAGGTCTTTTGTTTAAATTCCTTTAAAGAAAAGTCCTTTCAAAAAAATTCTTTTATTTTTTATTTTTAAATCCCATATGTTTACTCTGATCATGGAACTTTGTCATTTTGACCATCTCTGCTGATTAAAATATTCTTTTTTTTTTTTAAAGATTTTCTGTATTTATTTGACAGAGAGAGAAATCACAAGTAGGCGGAGAGTCAGGCAGAGAGAGATAGAAAAGCAGGCTCCTGCTGAGCAAAGAGCCCGATGCGGGGCTCAATCCCAGGACACTGAGATCATGGCCCGAGCCGAAGGCAGAGGCTTAATCCACTGAGCCACCCAGGCGCCCCTGATTAAAATATTCTTCATCATTAGCACCTACTGCCCTCCTCTCTTGGTGGTCTCTCCGGAAGGGGTCTTCTCTAGCTCTTCTAGCAGGAGATGGGCAGTTCCCAAATACCCCTGTTGCCAGACTAACCTTACCTATCCTGCAGGGTCAGGTAGGCCTGGCCCTTTATCTGTTGTTCTCCTCTGAGGGGTTAGTTTTTCATAGATACCGTGCTTTGCTTTTGTCAGGATTTACCCTGGATTATCAAAACCCTTTTCTTCTGCCAGTGAAGCCTAAGAAACTGTCCTAATGAGAAACCAGGAATTCAAACAGATCATATTTATCCTGAATGTTCTGTCCAAAATGAAAAATTCATTTCTGAGGTGCCTCAAGATCTCTGAGAAGGGAAGTTTCACCAACTCTGTCATGTAGGGGCATCAATTCCGATTCTGTGTCAATTTTACTACATTCCCAGCTAGTAATTCTCTACCTCAGAAAGCCCACTGTCAACCGTTTTCTCTTTCAAAGGCAGTTGCTCTTAGAGTCTTCCCATGGCACTTGGAGCCTGCTGGTCGTTGGCTACTGCCCTCTGTACCTTGGGTCTAACAGCTGCAAGGCTTCAAGATGAGCACGTCTCTTGTTCTAGGACTTAATATAGTTTGGGGCACATGGTAAGCAATAATCACTTCTTTAGTTGATCCAAGTGTTGGATCTTTCTTAATTATTCTACTACCACAATTTACTTGTTCTAAGATTGGCCCCCCCCCCATTTTAATATCTCTTAAGGTGGCACTCACCTTGCACTTGATGACATATCCTACTTTAACTGACAGCATTTCTCTTTCTTAGTCGAACATAAACTATAGTGCATCTTACACTTGATGAAAGCTAGGATGCAATGAAATACTCTATTAGGGTTAGGATTCTGATATTTGAAATCCTCCGGTAGCTCCCTGTGCCCCCACAGTGTAGTACCTCACCTCCTCGCCATAGTATACAAACCTTCTCACCCCCAGTGTTAACCCCGGGGCTCAGCCTCCATCCCCAGGTGATGCTGCCAGATCAGCTGTCGGTTGTCATGAACTTGCTGTAGTTTCCCGAATGCACTGTGCTGCCTCCTGGCACTCTGAAACTTGACACACTCATCCTCATTCTTCGCTTTGCCCTTGTCTATCACCTCCCCTGAAAATCTGTTCCTAAGTGGCTTTTCCCAGCTCCCACCTACCCTTGGCAGTCTATTATCTCCCTGTGGTAAAGCCTGTCACACTGCATCATGGACATGCCCGTTGTCCCCCTGAGAAGAGAAAAGGGACAATGAGGGACCCAGCATTGGCAGCTCTAGTGCAGAGCCCCATGCCTGGCTTGCAGGAAATGCCAGATCATGAAGACAAACGGAGATCATCCTCTGGCTAAAACCAGCTCTTCTTTGCCTATCGCAGGATCTGGTCAATAAAGAGCAGCAAGTTATTATTGCTGTTTTTCTAGGGATTTTTACCCCATATATTTCCCAGGTCTCTACTCTTTTTGTGGCACTTTAATTCAGGCTTCAACCACTTCCTAGTCAGATCAGGTGAAATCATTTTCCTTCCCATACCCTCGATGTATTTCACATCTAGTAATTCTTTATTTAAAGATCTTATTTACCCATTTGACAGACAGATCACAAGTAGGTAGAGAGGGAGGCAGAGAGAGAGGGGGGAAGCAGGCTCCCCGCTGAGCAGAGAGCCCGATGTGGGGCTCCATCCCAGGACCCTGAAATCATGACCTGAGCCGAAGGCAGAGGCCTAAACCACTGAGCCACCCAGGAGCCCCCATATCTGGTAATTTTTAACCAACGTGGATTTGCTGCATCAAATAGTTCCTTCTTCTTCAAATATAAATATATAAATAAAGTGATCAAGTCACTCGCATGTCTTAGGAGAATGTCATACCTTTAGTAGCAAACTTGAAATCTTGGCCATTGGTTTTGATTTTTGTTTTGGTTAGATTTGGTTCGGTTTTTGTCATTTTAAAAATCCCTCCAGCCCTTGGCTCTGTCTGACCTGATTGCTTTCAGCTGTTTCTGCAACAAAATTGTCCCGGCAGCGAAAACTCTCATTGTTTACAGTGGCGCCCCCTTCTGAACACTTTGTTAATAAAAAGCTTTTTTTTTTTGTTTGTTTGTTTTTCGGCTATGGTAAATGTGGAACAACAATGAGGTACTTCAAAGAGGTGAACCACAGATAAATTTCTCTAAGGGTGGGGTGAGGGTTACTCAAAAAGGAACTTGAGAAGGCTTTTAAAGATATCGACAATCATTATAACATAACGTGACTGATTGTTACCGCGCTCTTAACTGGGCAAACACTTGTTGGCTTCCAAGAAAAACTAACATAGTTGAAATGGTTCTAGTGGCCTTCTAGCACAGGGTATGATGGGGTAGGTATTCTAGCCACTGGCTGTGCAAGGCATGAGGCCTGTTAGTGATTCTATTTTTTCCTCTGCAGAATGGGTCTAACTACATTCCAGGTCCTTTCTACCCCAATAAATAATGCGGCGATTCTCTCAGTGAGTTGTACTTTGGGTTTAAACAGCCAACTGTCTCTTAAAAAGGTCTTTTGTTTAAATTCCTTTAAAGAAAAGTCCTTTCAAAAAAATTCTTTTATTTTTTATTTTTAAATCCCATATGTTTACTCTGATCATGGAACTTTGTCATTTTGACCATCTCTGCTGATTAAAATATTCTTTTTTTTTTTTAAAGATTTTCTGTATTTATTTGACAGAGAGAGAAATCACAAGTAGGCGGAGAGTCAGGCAGAGAGAGATAGAAAAGCAGGCTCCTGCTGAGCAAAGAGCCCGATGCGGGGCTCAATCCCAGGACACTGAGATCATGGCCCGAGCCGAAGGCAGAGGCTTAATCCACTGAGCCACCCAGGCGCCCCTGATTAAAATATTCTTCATCATTAGCACCTACTGCCCTCCTCTCTTGGTGGTCTCTCCGGAAGGGGTCTTCTCTAGCTCTTCTAGCAGGAGATGGGCAGTTCCCAAATACCCCTGTTGCCAGACTAACCTTACCTATCCTGCAGGGTCAGGTAGGCCTGGCCCTTTATCTGTTGTTCTCCTCTGAGGGGTTAGTTTTTCATAGATACCGTGCTTTGCTTTTGTCAGGATTTACCCTGGATTATCAAAACCCTTTTCTTCTGCCAGTGAAGCCTAAGAAACTGTCCTAATGAGAAACCAGGAATTCAAACAGATCACATTTATCCTGAATGTTCTGTCCAAAATGAAAAATTCATTTCTGAGGTGCCTCAAGATCTCTGAGAAGGGAAGTTTCACCAACTCTGTCATGTAGGGGCATCAATTCCGATTCTGTGTCAATTTTACTACTTTCCCAGCTAGTAATTCTCTACCTCAGAAAGCCCACTGTCAACCGTTTTCTCTTTCAAAGGCAGTTGCTCTTAGAGTCTTCACATGGCACTTGGAGCCTGCTGGTCGTTGGCTACTGCCCTCTGTACCTTGGGTCTAACAGCTGCAAGGCTTCAAGATGAGCACGTCTCTTGTTCTAGGACTTAATATAGTTTGGGGCACATGGTAAGCAATAATCACTTCTTTAGTTGATCCAAGTGTTGGATCTTTCTTAATTATTCTACTACCACAATTTACTTGTTCTAAGATTGGCCCCCCCCCATTTTAATATCTCTTAAGGTGGCACTCACCTTGCACTTGATGACATATCCTACTTTAACTGACAGCATTTCTCTTTCTTAGTCGAACATAAACTATAGTGCATCTTACACTTGATGAAAGCTAGGATGCAATGAAATACTCTATTATGGTTACGATTCTGATATTTGAAATCCTCCGGTAGCTCCCTGTGCCCCCACAGTGTAGTACCTCACCTCCTCGCCATAGTATACAAACCTTCTCACCCCCAGTGTTAACCCCGGGGCTCAGCCTCCATCCCCAGGTGATGCTGCCAGATCAGCTGTCGGTTGTCATGAACTTGCTGTAGTTTCCCGAATGCACTGTGCTGCCTCCTGGCACTCTGAAACTTGACACACTCATCCTCATTCTTCGCTTTGCCCTTGTCTATCACCTCCCCTGAAAATCTGTTCCTAAGTGGCTTTTCCCAGCTCCCACCTACCCTTGGCAGTCTATTATCTCCCTGTGGTAAAGCCTGTCACACTGCATCATGGACATGCCCGTTGTCCCCCTGAGAAGAGAAAAGGGACAATGAGGGACCCAGCATTGGCAGCTCTAGTGCAGAGCCCCATGCCTGGCTTGCAGGAAATGCCAGATCATGAAGACAAACGGAGATCATCCTCTGGCTAAAACCAGCTCTTCTTTGCCTATCGCAGGAACTGGTCAATAAAGAGCAGCCAGTTATTATTGCTGTTTTTCTAGGGATTTTTACCCCATATATTTCCCAGGTCTCTACTCTTTTTGTGGCACTTTAATTCAGGCGTCAACCACTTCCTAGTCAGATCAGGTGAAATCATTTTCCTTCCCATACCCTCGATGTATTTCACATCTAGTAATTCTTTATTTAAAGATCTTATTTACCCATTTGACAGACAGATCACAAGTAGGTAGAGAGGGAGGCAGAGAGAGAGGGGGGAAGCAGGCTCCCCGCTGAGCAGAGAGCCCGATGTGGGGCTCCATCCCAGGACCCTGAAATCATGACCTGAGCCGAAGGCAGAGGCCTAAACCACTGAGCCACCCAGGAGCCCCCATATCTGGTAATTTTTAACCAACGTGGATTTGCTGCATCAAATAGTTCCTTCTTCTTCAAATATAAATATATAAATAAAGTGATCAAGTCACTCGCATGTCTTAGGAGAATGTCATACCTTTAGTAGCAAACTTGAAATCTTGGCCATTGGTTTTGATTTTTGTTTTGGTTAGATTTGGTTCGGTTTTTGTCATTTTAAAAATCCCTCCAGCCCTTGGCTCTGTCTGACCTGATTGCTTTCAGCTGTTTCTGCAACAAAATTGTCCCGGAAGCGAAAACTCTCATTGTTTACAGTGGCGCCCCCTTCTGAACACTTTGTTAATAAAAAGCTTTTTTTTGTTTGTTTGTTTGTTTTTCGGCTATGGTAAATGTGGAACAACAATGAGGTACTTCAAAGAGGTGAACCACAGATAAATTTCTCTAAGGGTGGCGTGAGGGTTACTCAAAAAGGAACTTGACAAGGCTTTTAAAGATATCGACAATCATTATAACATAACGTGACTGATTGTTACCGCGCTCTTAACTGGGCAAACACTTGTTGGCTTCCAAGAAAAACTAACATAGTTGAAATGGTTCTAGTGGCCTTCTAGCACAGGGTATGATGGGGTAGGTATTCTAGCCACTGGCTGTGCAAGGCATGAGGCCTGTTAGTGATTCTATTTTTTCCTCTGCAGAATGGGTCTAACTACATTCCAGGTCCTTTCTACCCCAATAAATAATGCGGCGATTCTCTCAGTGAGTTGTACTTTGGGTTTAAACAGCCAACTGTCTCTTAAAAAGGTCTTTTGTTTAAATTCCTTTAAAGAAAAGTCCTTTCAAAAAAATTCTTTTATTTTTTATTTTTAAATCCCATATGTTTACTCTGATCATGGAACTTTGTCATTTTGACCATCTCTGCTGATTAAAATATTCTTTTTTTTTTTTAAAGATTTTCTGTATTTATTTGACAGAGAGAGAAATCACAAGTAGGCGGAGAGTCAGGCAGAGAGAGATAGAAAAGCAGGCTCCTGCTGAGCAAAGAGCCCGATGCGGGGCTCAATCCCAGGACACTGAGATCATGGCCCGAGCCGAAGGCAGAGGCTTAATCCACTGAGCCACCCAGGCGCCCCTGATTAAAATATTCTTCATCATTAGCACCTACTGCCCTCCTCTCTTGGTGGTCTCTCCGGAAGGGGTCTTCTCTAGCTCTTCTAGCAGGAGATGGGCAGTTCCCAAATACCCCTGTTGCCAGACTAACCTTACCTATCCTGCAGGGTCAGGTAGGCCTGGCCCTTTATCTGTTGTTCTCCTCTGAGGGGTTAGTTTTTCATAGATACCGTGCTTTGCTTTTGTCAGGATTTACCCTGGATTATCAAAACCCTTTTCTTCTGCCAGTGAAGCCTAAGAAACTGTCCTAATGAGAAACCAGGAATTCAAACAGATCATATTTATCCTGAATGTTCTGTCCAAAACGAAAAATTCATTTCTGAGGTGCCTCAAGATCTCTGAGAAGGGAAGTTTCACCAACTCTGTCATGTAGGGGCATCAATTCCGATTCTGTGTCAATTTTACTACTTTCCCAGCTAGTAATTCTCTACCTCAGAGCGCCCACTGTCAACCGTTTTCTCTTTCAAAGGCAGTTGCTCTTAGAGTCTTCACATGGCACTTGGAGCCTGCTGGTCGTTGGCTACTGCCCTCTGTACCTTGGGTCTAACAGCTGCAAGGCTTCAAGATGAGCACGTCTCTTGTTCTAGGACTTAATATAGTTTGGGGCACATGGTAAGCAATAATCACTTCTTTAGTTGATCCAAGTGTTGGATCTTTCTTAATTATTCTACTACCACAATTTACTTGTTCTAAGATTGGTCCCCCCCCCCATTTTAATATCTCTTAAGGTGGCACTCACCTTGCACTTGATGACATATCCTACTTTAACTGACAGCATTTCTCTTTCTTAGTCGAACATAAACTATAGTGCATCTTACACTTGATGAAAGCTAGGATGCAATGAAATACTCTATTATGGTTACGATTCTGATATTTGAAATCCTCCGGTAGCTCCCTGTGCCCCCACAGTGTAGTACCTCACCTCCTCGCCATAGTATACAAACCTTCTCACCCCCAGTGTTAACCCCGGGGCTCAGCCTCCATCCCCAGGTGATGCTGCCAGATCAGCTGTCGGTTGTCATGAACTTGCTGTAGTTTCCCGAATGCACTGTGCTGCCTCCTGGCACTCTGAAACTTGACACACTCATCCTCATTCTTCGCTTTGCCCTTGTCTATCACCTCCCCTGAAAATCTGTTCCTAAGTGGCTTTTCCCAGCTCCCACCTACCCTTGGCAGTCTATTATCTCCCTGTGGTAAAGCCTGTCACACTGCAGCATGGACATGCCCGTTGTCCCCCTGAGAAGAGAAAAGGGACAATGAGGGACCCAGCATTGGCAGCTCTAGTGCAGAGCCCCATGCCTGGCTTGCAGGAAATGCCAGATCATGAAGACAAACGGAGATCATCCTCTGGCTAAAACCAGCTCTTCTTTGCCTATCGCAGGAACTGGTCAATAAAGAGCAGCCAGTTATTATTGCTGTTTTTCTAGGGATTTTTACCCCATATATTTCCCAGGTCTCTACTCTTTTTGTGGCACTTTAATTCAGGCGTCAACCACTTCCTAGTCAGATCAGGTGAAATCATTTTCCTTCCCATACCCTCGATGTATTTCACATCTAGTAATTCTTTATTTAAAGATCTTATTTACCCATTTGACAGACAGATCACAAGTAGGTAGAGAGGGAGGCAGAGAGAGAGGGGGGAAGCAGGCTCCCCGCTGAGCAGAGAGCCCGATGTGGGGCTCCATCCCAGGACCCTGAAATCATGACCTGAGCCGAAGGCAGAGGCCTAAACCACTGAGCCACCCAGGAGCCCCCATATCTGGTAATTTTTAACCAACGTGGATTTGCTGCATCAAATAGTTCCTTCTTCTTCAAATATAAATATATAAATAAAGTGATCAATTCACTCGCATGTCTTAGGAGAATGTCATACCTTTAGTAGCAAACTTGAAATCTTGGCCATTGGTTTTGATTTTTGTTTTGGTTAGATTTGGTTCGGTTTTTGTCATTTTAAAAATCCCTCCAGCCCTTGGCTCTGTCTGACCTGATTGCTTTCAGCTGTTTCTGCCACAAAATTGTCCCGGCAGCGAAAACTCTCATTGTTTACAGTGGCGCCCCCTTCTGAACACTTTGTTAATAAAAAGCTTTTTTTTGTTTGTTTGTTTGTTTTTCGGCTATGGTAAATGTGGAACAACAATGAGGTACTTCAAAGAGGTGAACCACAGATAAATTTCTCTAAGGGTGGCGTGAGGGTTACTCAAAAAGGAACTTGACAAGGCTTTTAAAGATATCGACAATCATTATAACATAACGTGACTGATTGTTACCGCGCTCTTAACTGGGCAAACACTTGTTGGCTTCCAAGAAAAACTAACATAGTTGAAATGGTTCTAGTGGCCTTCTAGCACAGGGTATGATGGGGTAGGTATTCTAGCCACTGGCTGTGCAAGGCATGAGGCCTGTTAGTGATTCTATTTTTTCCTCTGCAGAATGGGTCTAACTACATTCCAGGTCCTTTCTACCCCAATAAATAATGCGGCGATTCTCTCAGTGAGTTGTACTTTGGGTTTAAACAGCCAACTGTCTCTTAAAAAGGTCTTTTGTTTAAATTCCTTTAAAGAAAAGTCCTTTCAAAAAAATTCTTTTATTTTTTATTTTTAAATCCCATATGTTTACTCTGATCATGGAACTTTGTCATTTTGACCATCTCTGCTGATTAAAATATTCTTTTTTTTTTTTAAAGATTTTCTGTATTTATTTGACAGAGAGAGAAATCACAAGTAGGCGGAGAGTCAGGCAGAGAGAGATAGAAAAGCAGGCTCCTGCTGAGCAAAGAGCCCGATGCGGGGCTCAATCCCAGGACACTGAGATCATGGCCCGAGCCGAAGGCAGAGGCTTAATCCACTGAGCCACCCAGGCGCCCCTGATTAAAATATTCTTCATCATTAGCACCTACTGCCCTCCTCTCTTGGTGGTCTCTCCGGAAGGGGTCTTCTCTAGCTCTTCTAGCAGGAGATGGGCAGTTCCCAAATACCCCTGTTGCCAGACTAACCTTACCTATCCTGCAGGGTCAGGTAGGCCTGGCCCTTTATCTGTTGTTCTCCTCTGAGGGGTTAGTTTTTCATAGATACCGTGCTTTGCTTTTGTCAGGATTTACCCTGGATTATCAAAACCCTTTTCTTCTGCCAGTGAAGCCTAAGAAACTGTCCTAATGAGAAACCAGGAATTCAAACAGATCATATTTATCCTGAATGTTCTGTCCAAAACGAAAAATTCATTTCTGAGGTGCCTCAAGATCTCTGAGAAGGGAAGTTTCACCAACTCTGTCATGTAGGGGCATCAATTCCGATTCTGTGTCAATTTTACTACTTTCCCAGCTAGTAATTCTCTACCTCAGAAAGCCCACTGTCAACCGTTTTCTCTTTCAAAGGCAGTTGCTCTTAGAGTCTTCCCATGGCACTTGGAGCCTGCTGGTCGTTGGCTACTGCCCTCTGTACCTTGGGTCTAACAGCTGCAAGGCTTCAAGATGAGCACGTCTCTTGTTCTAGGACTTAATATAGTTTGGGGCACATGGTAAGCAATAATCACTTCTTTAGTTGATCCAAGTGTTGGATCTTTCTTAATTATTCTACTACCACAATTTACTTGTTCTAAGATTGGCCCCCCCCCATTTTAATATCTCTTAAGGTGGCACTCACCTTGCACTTGATGACATATCCTACTTTAACTGACAGCATTTCTCTTTCTTAGTCGAACATAAACTATAGTGCATCTTACACTTGATGAAAGCTAGGATGCAATGAAATACTCTATTATGGTTACGATTCTGATATTTGAAATCCTCCGGTAGCTCCCTGTGCCCCCACAGTGTAGTACCTCACCTCCTCGCCATAGTATACAAACCTTCTCACCCCCAGTGTTAACCCCGGGGCTCAGCCTCCATCCCCAGGTGATGCTGCCAGATCAGCTGTCGGTTGTCATGAACTTGCTGTAGTTTCCCGAATGCACTGTGCTGCCTCCTGGCACTCTGAAACTTGACACACTCATCCTCATTCTTCGCTTTGCCCTTGTCTATCACCTCCCCTGAAAATCTGTTCCTAAGTGGCTTTTCCCAGCTCCCACCTACCCTTGGCAGTCTATTATCTCCCTGTGGTAAAGCCTGTCACACTGCAGCATGGACATGCCCGTTGTCCCCCTGAGAAGAGAAAAGGGACAATGAGGGACCCAGCATTGGCAGCTCTAGTGCAGAGCCCCATGCCTGGCTTGCAGGAAATGCCAGATCATGAAGACAAACGGAGATCATCCTCTGGCTAAAACCAGCTCTTCTTTGCCTATCGCAGGATCTGGTCAATAAAGAGCAGCCAGTTATTATTGCTGTTTTTCTAGGGATTTTTACCCCATATATTTCCCAGGTCTCTACTCTTTTTGTGGCACTTTAATTCAGGCGTCAACCACTTCCTTGTCAGATCAGGTGAAATCATTTTCCTTCCCATACCCTCGATGTATTTCACATCTAGTAATTCTTTATTTAAAGATCTTATTTACCCATTTGACAGACAGATCACAAGTAGGTAGAGAGGGAGGCAGAGAGAGAGGGGGGAAGCAGGCTCCCCGCTGAGCAGAGAGCCCGATGTGGGGCTCCATCCCAGGACCCTGAAATCATGACCTGAGCCGAAGGCAGAGGCCTAAACCACTGAGCCACCCAGGAGCCCCCATATCTGGTAATTTTTAACCAACGTGGATTTGCTGCATCAAATAGTTCCTTCTTCTTCAAATATAAATATATAAATAAAGTGATCAAGTCACTCGCATGTCTTAGGAGAATGTCATACCTTTAGTAGCAAACTTGAAATCTTGGCCATTGGTTTTGATTTTTGTTTTGGTTAGATTTGGTTCGGTTTTTGTCATTTTAAAAATCCCTCCAGCCCTTGGCTCTGTCTGACCTGATTGCTTTCAGCTGTTTCTGCAACAAAATTGTCCCGGAAGCGAAAACTCTCATTGTTTACAGTGGCGCCCCCTTCTGAACACTTTGTTAATAAAAAGCATTTTTTTTTGTTTGTTTGTTTTTCGGCTATGGTAAATGTGGAACAACAATGAGGTACTTCAAAGAGGTGAACCACAAATAAATTTCTCTAAGGGTGGGGTGAGGGTTACTCAAAAAGGAACTTGACAAGGCTTTTAAAGATATCGACAATCATTATAACATAACGTGACTGATTGTTATCGCGCTCTTAACTGGGCAAACACTTGTTGGCTTCCAAGAAAAACTAACATAGTTGAAATGGTTCTAGTGGCCTTCTAGCACAGGGTATGATGGGGTAGGTATTCTAGCCACTGGCTGTGCAAGGCATGAGGCCTGTTAGTGATTCTATTTTTTCCTCTGCAGAATGGGTCTAACTACATTCCAGGTCCTTTCTACCCCAATAAATAATGCGGCGATTCTCTCAGTGAGTTGTACTTTGGGTTTAAACAGCCAACTGTCTCTTAAAAAGGTCTTTTGTTTAAATTCCTTTAAAGAAAAGTCCTTTCAAAAAAATTCTTTTATTTTTTATTTTTAAATCCCATATGTTTACTCTGATCATGGAACTTTGTCATTTTGACCATCTCTGCTGATTAAAATATTCTTTTTTTTTTTTTTTAAAGATTTTCTTTATTTATTTGACAGAGAGAGAAATCACAAGTAGGCGGAGAGTCAGGCAGAGAGAGATAGAAAAGCAGGCTCCTGCTGAGCAAAGAGCCCGATGCGGGGCTCAATCCCAGGACACTGAGATCATGGCCTGAGCCGAAGGCAGAGGCTTAATCCACTGAGCCACCCAGGCGCCCCTGATTAAAATATTCTTCATCATTAGCACCTACTGCCCTCCTCTCTTGGTGGTCTCTCCGGAAGGGGTCTTCTCTAGCTCTTCTAGCAGGAGATGGGCAGTTCCCAAATACCCCTGTTGCCAGACTAACCTTACCTATCCTGCAGGGTCAGGTAGGCCTGGCCCTTTATCTGTTGTTCTCCTCTGAGGGGTTAGTTTTTCATAGATACCGTGCTTTGCTTTTGTCAGGATTTACCCTGGATTATCAAAACCCTTTTCTTCTGCCAGTGAAGCCTAAGAAACTGTCCTAATGAGAAACCAGGAATTCAAACAGATCATATTTATCCTGAATGTTCTGTCCAAAATGAAAAATTCATTTCTGAGGTGCCTCAAGATCTCTGAGAAGGGAAGTTTCACCAACTCTGTCATGTAGGGGCATCAATTCCGATTCTGTGTCAATTTTACTACTTTCCCAGCTAGTAATTCTCTACCTCAGAAAGCCCACTGTCAACCGTTTTCTCTTTCAAAGGCAGTTGCTCTTAGAGTCTTCACATGGCACTTGGAGCCTGCTGGTCGTTGGCTACTGCCCTCTGTACCTTGGGTCTAACAGCTGCAAGGCTTCAAGATGAGCACGTCTCTTGTTCTAGGACTTAATATAGTTTGGGGCACATGGTAAGCAATAATCACTTCTTTAGTTGATCCAAGTGTTGGATCTTTCTTAATTATTCTACTACCACAATTTACTTGTTCTAAGATTGGTCCCCCCCCCATTTTAATATCTCTTAAGGTGGCACTCACCTTGCACTTGATGACATATCCTACTTTAACTGACAGCATTTCTCTTTCTTAGTCGAACATAAACTATAGTGCATCTTACACTTGATGAAAGCTAGGATGCAATGAAATACTCTATTATGGTTACGATTCTGATATTTGAAATCCTCCGGTAGCTCCCTGTGCCCCCACAGTGTAGTACCTCACCTCCTCGCCATAGTATACAAACCTTCTCACCCCCAGTGTTAACCCCGGGGCTCAGCCTCCATCCCCAGGTGATGCTGCCAGATCAGCTGTCGGTTGTCATGAACTTGCTGTAGTTTCCCGAATGCACTGTGCTGCCTCCTGGCACTCTGAAACTTGACACACTCATCCTCATTCTTCGCTTTGCCCTTGTCTATCACCTCCCCTGAAAATCTGTTCCTAAGTGGCTTTTCCCAGCTCCCACCTACCCTTGGCAGTCTATTATCTCCCTGTGGTAAAGCCTGTCACACTGCAGCATGGACATGCCCGTTGTCCCCCTGAGAAGAGAAAAGGGACAATGAGGGACCCAGCATTGGCAGCTCTAGTGCAGAGCCCCATGCCTGGCTTGCAGGAAATGCCAGATCATGAAGACAAACGGAGATCATCCTCTGGCTAAAACCAGCTCTTCTTTGCCTATCGCAGGATCTGGTCAATAAAGAGCAGCCAGTTATTATTGCTGTTTTTCTAGGGATTTTTACCCCATATATTTCCCAGGTCTCTACTCTTTTTGTGGCACTTTAATTCAGGCGTCAACCACTTCCTAGTCAGATCAGGTGAAATCATTTTCCTTCCCATACCCTCGATGTATTTCACATCTAGTAATTCTTTATTTAAAGATCTTATTTACCCATTTGACAGACAGATCACAAGTAGGTAGAGAGGGAGGCAGAGAGAGAGGGGGGAAGCAGGCTCCCCGCTGAGCAGAGAGCCCGATGTGGGGCTCCATCCCAGGACCCTGAAATCATGACCTGAGCCGAAGGCAGAGGCCTAAACCACTGAGCCACCCAGGAGCCCCCATATCTGGTAATTTTTAATCAACGTGGATTTGCTGCATCAAATAGTTCCTTCTTCTTCAAATATAAATATATAAATAAAGTGATCAAGTCACTCGCATGTCTTAGGAGAATGTCATACCTTTAGTAGCAAACTTGAAATCTTGGCCATTGGTTTTGATTTTTGTTTTGGTTAGATTTGGTTCGGTTTTTGTCATTTTAAAAATCCCTCCAGCCCTTGGCTCTGTCTGACCTGATTGCTTTCAGCTGTTTCTGCAACAAAATTGTCCCGGAAGCGAAAACTCTCATTGTTTACAGTGGCGCCCCCTTCTGAACACTTTGTTAATAAAAAGCATTTTTTTTTGTTTGTTTGTTTTTCGGCTATGGTAAATGTGGAACAACAATGAGGTACTTCAAAGAGGTGAACCACAAATAAATTTCTCTAAGGGTGGGGTGAGGGTTACTCAAAAAGGAACTTGACAAGGCTTTTAAAGATATCGACAATCATTATAACATAACGTGACTGATTGTTATCGCGCTCTTAACTGGGCAAACACTTGTTGGCTTCCAAGAAAAACTAACATAGTTGAAATGGTTCTAGTGGCCTTCTAGCACAGGGTATGATGGGGTAGGTATTCTAGCCACTGGCTGTGCAAGGCATGAGGCCTGTTAGTGATTCTATTTTTTCCTCTGCAGAATGGGTCTAACTACATTCCAGGTCCTTTCTACCCCAATAAATAATGCGGCGATTCTCTCAGTGAGTTGTACTTTGGGTTTAAACAGCCAACTGTCTCTTAAAAAGGTCTTTTGTTTAAATTCCTTTAAAGAAAAGTCCTTTCAAAAAAATTCTTTTATTTTTTATTTTTAAATCCCATATGTTTACTCTGATCATGGAACTTTGTCATTTTGACCATCTCTGCTGATTAAAATATTCTTTTTTTTTTTAAAGATTTTCTGTATTTATTTGACAGAGAGAGAAATCACAAGTAGGCGGAGAGTCAGGCAGAGAGAGATAGAAAAGCAGGCTCCTGCTGAGCAAAGAGCCCGATGCGGGGCTCAATCCCAGGACACTGAGATCATGGCCCGAGCCGAAGGCAGAGGCTTAATCCACTGAGCAACCCAGGCGCCCCTGATTAAAATATTCTTCATCATTAGCACCTACTGCCCTCCTCTCTTGGTGGTCTCTCCGGAAGGGGTCTCCTCTAGCTCTTCTAGCAGGAGATGGGCAGTTCCCAAATACCCCTGTTGCCAGACTAACCTTACCTATCCTGCAGGGTCAGGTAGGCCTGGCCCTTTATCTGTTGTTCTCCTCTGAGGGGTTAGTTTTTCATAGATACCGTGCTTTGCTTTTGTCAGGATTTACCCTGGATTATCAAAACCCTTTTCTTCTGCCAGTGAAGCCTAAGAAACTGTCCTAATGAGAAACCAGGAATTCAAAGAGATCATATTTATCCTGAATGTTCTGTCCAAAACGAAAAATTCATTTCTGAGGTGCCTCAAGATCTCTGAGAAGGGAAGTTTCACCAACTCTGTCATGTAGGGGCATCAATTCCGATTCTGTGTCAATTTTACTACTTTCCCAGCTAGTAATTCTCTACCTCAGAAAGCCCACTGTCAACCGTTTTCTCTTTCAAAGGCAGTTGCTCTTAGAGTCTTCACATGGCACTTGGAGCCTACTGGTCGTTGGCTACTGCCCTCTGTACCTTGGGTCTAACAGCTGCAAGGCTTCAAGATGAGCACGTCCCTTGTTCTAGGACTTAATATAGTTTGGGGCACATGGTAAGCAATAATCACTTCTTTAGTTGATCCAAGTGTTGGATCTTTCTTAATTATTCTACTACCACAATTTACTTGTTCTAAGATTGGCCCCCCCCCCCATTTTAATATCTCTTAAGGTGGCACTCACCTTGCACTTGATGACATATCCTACTTTAACTGACAGCATTTCTCTTTCTTAGTCGAACATAAACTATAGTGCATCTTACACTTGATGAAAGCTAGGATGCAATGAAATACTCTATTATGGTTACGATTCTGATATTTGAAATCCTCCGGTAGCTCCCTGTGCCCCCACAGTGTAGTACCTCACCTCCTCGCCATAGTATACAAACCTTCTCACCCCCAGTGTTAACCCCGGGGCTCAGCCTCCATCCCCAGGTGATGCTGCCAGATCAGCTGTCGGTTGTCATGAACTTGCTGTAGTTTCCCGAATGCACTGTGCTGCCTCCTGGCACTCTGAAACTTGACACACTCATCCTCATTCTTCGCTTTGCCCTTGTCTATCACCTCCCCTGAAAATCTGTTCCTAAGTGGCTTTTCCCAGCTCCCACCTACCCTTGGCAGTCTATTATCTCCCTGTGGTAAAGCCTGTCACACTGCAGCATGGACATGCCCGTTGTCCCCCTGAGAAGAGAAAAGGGACAATGAGGGACCCAGCATTGGCAGCTCTAGTGCAGAGCCCCATGCCTGGCTTGCAGGAAATGCCAGATCATGAAGACAAACGGAGATCATCCTCTGGCTAAAACCAGCTCTTCTTTGCCTATCGCAGGATCTGGTCAATAAAGAGCAGCCAGTTATTATTGCTGTTTTTCTAGGGATTTTTACCCCATATATTTCCCAGGTCTCTACTCTTTTTGTGGCACTTTAATTCAGGCGTCAACCACTTCCTAGTCAGATCAGGTGAAATCATTTTCCTTCCCATACCCTCGATGTATTTCACATCTAGTAATTCTTTATTTAAAGATCTTATTTACCCATTTGACAGACAGATCACAAGTAGGTAGAGAGGGAGGCAGAGAGAGAGGGGGGAAGCAGGCTCCCCGCTGAGCAGAGAGCCCGATGTGGGGCTCCATCCCAGGACCCTGAAATCATGACCTGAGCCGAAGGCAGAGGCCTAAACCACTGAGCCACCCAGGAGCCCCCATATCTGGTAATTTTTAACAAACGTGGATTTGCTGCATCAAATAGTTCCTTCTTCAAATATAAATATATAAATAAAGTGATCAAGTCACTCGCATGTCTTAGGAGAATGTCATACCTTTAGTAGCAAACTTGAAATCTTGGCCATTGGTTTTGATTTTTGTTTTGGTTAGATTTGGTTCGGTTTTTGTCATTTTAAAAATCCCTCCAGCCCTTGGCTCTGTCTGACCTGATTGCTTTCAGCTGTTTCTGCAACAAAATTGTCCCGGCAGCGAAAACTCTCATTGTTTACAGTGGCGCCCCCTTCTGAACACTTTGTTAATAAAAAGCTTTTTTTTGTTTGTTTGTTTGTTTTTCGGCTATGGTAAATGTGGAACAACAATGAGGTACTTCAAAGAGGTGAACCACAGATAAATTTCTCTAAGGGTGGGGTGAGGGTTACTCAAAAAGGAACTTGAGAAGGCTTTTAAAGATATCGACAATCATTATAACATAACGTGACTGATTGTTACCGCGCTCTTAACTGGGCAAACACTTGTTGGCTTCCAAGAAAAACTAACATAGTTGAAATGGTTCTAGTGGCCTTCTAGCACAGGGTATGATGGGGTAGGTATTCTAGCCACTGGCTGTGCAAGGCATGAGGCCTGTTAGTGATTCTATTTTTTCCTCTGCAGAATGGGTCTAACTACATTCCAGGTCCTTTCTACCCCAATAAATAATGCGGCGATTCTCTCAGTGAGTTGTACTTTGGGTTTAAACAGCCAACTGTCTCTTAAAAAGGTCTTTTGTTTAAATTCCTTTAAAGAAAAGTCCTTTCAAAAAAATTCTTTTATTTTTTATTTTTAAATCCCATATGTTTACTCTGATCATGGAACTTTGTCATTTTGACCATCTCGGCTGATTAAAATATTCTTTTTTTTTTTTTAAAGATTTTCTGTATTTATTTGACAGAGAGAGAAATCACAAGTAGGCGGAGAGTCAGGCAGAGAGAGATAGAAAAGCAGGCTCCTGCTGAGCAAAGAGCCCGATGCGGGGCTCAATCCCAGGACACTGAGATCATGGCCCGAGCCGAAGGCAGAGGCTTAATCCACTGAGCCACCCAGGCGCCCCTGATTAAAATATTCTTCATCATTAGCACCTACTGCCCTCCTCTCTTGGTGGTCTCTCCGGAAGGGGTCTTCTCTAGCTCTTCTAGCAGGAGATGGGCAGTTCCCAAATACCCCTGTTGCCAGACTAACCTTACCTATCCTGCAGGGTCAGGTAGGCCTGGCCCTTTATCTGTTGTTCTCCTCTGAGGGGTTAGTTTTTCATAGATACCGTGCTTTGCTTTTGTCAGGATTTACCCTGGATTATCAAAACCCTTTTCTTCTGCCAGTGAAGCCTAAGAAACTGTCCTAATGAGAAACCAGGAATTCAAACAGATCATATTTATCCTGAATGTTCTGTCCAAAATGAAAAATTCATTTCTGAGGTGCCTCAAGATCTCTGAGAAGGGAAGTTTCACCAACTCTGTCATGTAGGGGCATCAATTCCGATTCTGTGTCAATTTTACTACTTTCCCAGCTAGTAATTCTCTACCTCAGAAAGCCCACTGTCAACCGTTTTCTCTTTCAAAGGCAGTTGCTCTTAGAGTCTTCACATGGCACTTGGAGCCTGCTGGTCGTTGGCTACTGCCCTCTGTACCTTGGGTCTAACAGCTGCAAGGCTTCAAGATGAGCACGTCTCTTGTTCTAGGACTTAATATAGTTTGGGGCACATGGTAAGCAATAATCACTTCTTTAGTTGATCCAAGTGTTGGATCTTTCTTAATTATTCTACTACCACAATTTACTTGTTCTAAGATTGGCCCCCCCCATTTTAATATCTCTTAAGGTGGCACTCACCTTGCACTTGATGACATATCCTACTTTAACTGACAGCATTTCTCTTTCTTAGTCGAACATAAACTATAGTGCATCTTACACTTGATGAAAGCTAGGATGCAATGAAATACTCTATTATGGTTACGATTCTGATATTTGAAATCCTCCGGTAGCTCCCTGTGCCCCCACAGTGTAGTACCTCACCTCCTCGCCATAGTATACAAACTTTCTCACCCCCAGTGTTAACCCCGGGGCTCAGCCTCCATCCCCAGGTGATGCTGCCAGATCAGCTGTCGGTTGTCATGAACTTGCTGTAGTTTCCCGAATGCACTGTGCTGCCTCCTGGCACTCTGAAACTTGACACACTCATCCTCATTCTTCGCTTTGCCCTTGTCTATCACCTCCCCTGAAAATCTGTTCCTAAGTGGCTTTTCCCAGCTCCCACCTACCCTTGGCAGTCTATTATCTCCCTGTGGTAAAGCCTGTCACACTGCATCATGGACATGCCCGTTGTCCCCCTGAGAAGAGAAAAGGGACAATGAGGGACCCAGCATTGGCAGCTCTAGTGCAGAGCCCCATGCCTGGCTTGCAGGAAATGCCAGATCATGAAGACAAACGGAGATCATCCTCTGGCTAAAACCAGCTCTTCTTTGCCTATCGCAGGAACTGGTCAATAAAGAGCAGCCAGTTATTATTGCTGTTTTTCTAGGGATTTTTACCCCATATATTTCCCAGGTCTCTACTCTTTTTGTGGCACTTTAATTCAGGCGTCAACCACTTCCTAGTCAGATCAGGTGAAATCATTTTCCTTCCCATACCCTCGATGTATTTCACATCTAGTAATTCTTTATTTAAAGATCTTATTTACCCATTTGACAGACAGATCACAAGTAGGTAGAGAGGGAGGCAGAGAGAGAGGGGGGAAGCAGGCTCCCCGCTGAGCAGAGAGCCCGATGTGGGGCTCCATCCCAGGACCCTGAAATCATGACCTGAGCCGAAGGCAGAGGCCTAAACCACTGAGCCACCCAGGAGCCCCCATATCTGGTAATTTTTAACCAACGTGGATTTGCTGCATCAAATAGTTCCTTCTTCTTCAAATATAAATATATAAATAAAGTGATCAAGTCACTCGCATGTCTTAGGAGAATGTCATACCTTTAGTAGCAAACTTGAAATCTTGGCCATTGGTTTTGATTTTTGTTTTGGTTAGATTTGGTTCGGTTTTTGTCATTTTAAAAATCCCTCCAGCCCTTGGCTCTGTCTGACCTGATTGCTTTCAGCTGTTTCTGCCACAAAATTGTCCCGGCAGCGAAAACTCTCATTGTTTACAGTGGCGCCCCCTTCTGAACACTTTGTTAATAAAAAGCTTTTTTTTGTTTGTTTGTTTGTTTTTCGGCTATGGTAAATGTGGAACAACAATGAGGTACTTCAAAGAGGTGAACCACAGATAAATTTCTCTAAGGGTGGCGTGAGGGTTACTCACAAAGGAACTTGACAAGGCTTTTAAAGATATCGACAATCATTATAACATAACGTGACTGATTGTTACCGCGCTCTTAACTGGGCAAACACTTGTTGGCTTCCAAGAAAAACTAACATAGTTGAAATGGTTCTAGTGGCCTTCTAGCACAGGGTATGATGGGGTAGGTATTCTAGCCACTGGCTGTGCAAGGCATGAGGCCTGTTAGTGATTCTATTTTTTCCTCTGCAGAATGGGTCTAACTACATTCCAGGTCCTTTCTACCCCAATAAATAATGCGGCGATTCTCTCAGTGAGTTGTACTTTGGGTTTAAACAGCCAACTGTCTCTTAAAAAGGTCTTTTGTTTAAATTCCTTTAAAGAAAAGTCCTTTCAAAAAAATTCTTTTATTTTTTATTTTTAAATCCCATATGTTTACTCTGATCATGGAACTTTGTCATTTTGACCATCTCTGCTGATTAAAATATTCTTTTTTTTTTTTTTTAAAGATTTTCTGTATTTATTTGACAGAGAGAGAAATCACAAGTAGGCGGAGAGTCAGGCAGAGAGAGATAGAAAAGCAGGCTCCTGCTGAGCAAAGAGCCCGATGCGGGGCTCAATCCCAGGACACTGAGATCATGGCCCGAGCCGAAGGCAGAGGCTTAATCCACTGAGCCACCCAGGCGCCCCTGATTAAAATATTCTTCATCATTAGCACCTACTGCCCTCCTCTCTTGGTGGTCTCTCCGGAAGGGGTCTTCTCTAGCTCTTCTAGCAGGAGATGGGCAGTTCCCAAATACCCCTGTTGCCAGACTAACCTTACCTATCCTGCAGGGTCAGGTAGGCCTGGCCCTTTATCTGTTGTTCTCCTCTGAGGGGTTAGTTTTTCATAGATACCGTGCTTTGCTTTTGTCAGGATTTACCCTGGATTATCAAAACCCTTTTCTTCTGCCAGTGAAGCCTAAGAAACTGTCCTAATGAGAAACCAGGAATTCAAACAGATCATATTTATCCTGAATGTTCTGTCCAAAACGAAAAATTCATTTCTGAGGTGCCTCAAGATCTCTGAGAAGGGAAGTTTCACCAACTCTGTCATGTAGGGGCATCAATTCCGATTCTGTGTCAATTTTACTACTTTCCCAGCTAGTAATTCTCTACCTCAGAAAGCCCACTGTCAACCGTTTTCTCTTTCAAAGGCAGTTGCTCTTAGAGTCTTCACATGGCACTTGGAGCCTGCTGGTCGTTGGCTACTGCCCTCTGTACCTTGGGTCTAACAGCTGCAAGGCTTCAAGATGAGCACGTCTCTTGTTCTAGGACTTAATATAGTTTGGGGCACATGGTAAGCAATAATCACTTCTTTAGTTGATCCAAGTGTTGGATCTTTCTTAATTATTCTACTACCACAATTTACTTGTTCTAAGATTGGTCCCCCCCCCCCATTTTAATATCTCTTAAGGTGGCACTCACCTTGCACTTGATGACATATCCTACTTTAACTGACAGCATTTCTCTTTCTTAGTCGAACATAAACTATAGTGCATCTTACACTTGATGAAAGCTAGGATGCAATGAAATACTCTATTATGGTTACGATTCTGATATTTGAAATCCTCCGGTAGCTCCCTGTGCCCCCACAGTGTAGTACCTCACCTCCTCGCCATAGTAT
Source organism: Mustela nivalis (assembly GCF_964662115.1). Classification (NCBI taxonomy): domain Eukaryota; kingdom Metazoa; phylum Chordata; class Mammalia; order Carnivora; family Mustelidae; genus Mustela; species Mustela nivalis. The sequence continues at coordinate 11,261 of NW_028135545.1, read as the reverse complement.
ACAAACCTTCTCACCCCCAGTGTTAACCCCGGGGCTCAGCCTCCATCCCCAGGTGATGCTGCCAGATCAGCTGTCGGTTGTCATGAACTTGCTGTAGTTTCCCGAATGCACTGTGCTGCCTCCTGGCACTCTGAAACTTGACACACTCATCCTCATTCTTCGCTTTGCCCTTGTCTATCACCTCCCCTGAAAATCTGTTCCTAAGTGGCTTTTCCCAGCTCCCACCTACCCTTGGCAGTCTATTATCTCCCTGTGGTAAAGCCTGTCACACTGCATCATGGACATGCCCGTTGTCCCCCTGAGAAGAGAAAAGGGACAATGAGGGACCCAGCATTGGCAGCTCTAGTGCAGAGCCCCATGCCTGGCTTGCAGGAAATGCCAGATCATGAAGACAAACGGAGATCATCCTCTGGCTAAAACCAGCTCTTCTTTGCCTATCGCAGGAACTGGTCAATAAAGAGCAGCCAGTTATTATTGCTGTTTTTCTAGGGATTTTTACCCCATATATTTCCCAGGTCTCTACTCTTTTTGTGGCACTTTAATTCAGGCGTCAACCACTTCCTAGTCAGATCAGGTGAAATCATTTTCCTTCCCATACCCTCGATGTATTTCACATCTAGTAATTCTTTATTTAAAGATCTTATTTACCCATTTGACAGACAGATCACAAGTAGGTAGAGAGGGAGGCAGAGAGAGAGGGGGGAAGCAGGCTCCCCGCTGAGCAGAGAGCCCGATGTGGGGCTCCATCCCAGGACCCTGAAATCATGACCTGAGCCGAAGGCAGAGGCCTAAACCACTGAGCCACCCAGGAGCCCCCATATCTGGTAATTTTTAACCAACGTGGATTTGCTGCATCAAATAGTTCCTTCTTCTTCAAATATAAATATATAAATAAAGTGATCAAGTCACTCGCATGTCTTAGGAGAATGTCATACCTTTAGTAGCAAACTTGAAATCTTGGCCATTGGTTTTGATTTTTGTTTTGGTTAGATTTGGTTCGGTTTTTGTCATTTTAAAAATCCCTCCAGCCCTTGGCTCTGTCTGACCTGATTGCTTTCAGCTGTTTCTGCCACAAAATTGTCCCGGCAGCGAAAACTCTCATTGTTTACAGTGGCGCCCCCTTCTGAACACTTTGTTAATAAAAAGCTTTTTTTTGTTTGTTTGTTTGTTTTTCGGCTATGGTAAATGTGGAACAACAATGAGGTACTTCAAAGAGGTGAACCACAGATAAATTTCTCTAAGGGTGGCGTGAGGGTTACTCACAAAGGAACTTGACAAGGCTTTTAAAGATATCGACAATCATTATAACATAACGTGACTGATTGTTACCGCGCTCTTAACTGGGCAAACACTTGTTGGCTTCCAAGAAAAACTAACATAGTTGAAATGGTTCTAGTGGCCTTCTAGCACAGGGTATGATGGGGTAGGTATTCTAGCCACTGGCTGTGCAAGGCATGAGGCCTGTTAGTGATTCTATTTTTTCCTCTGCAGAATGGGTCTAACTACATTCCAGGTCCTTTCTACCCCAATAAATAATGCGGCGATTCTCTCAGTGAGTTGTACTTTGGGTTTAAACAGCCAACTGTCTCTTAAAAAGGTCTTTTGTTTAAATTCCTTTAAAGAAAAGTCCTTTCAAAAAAATTCTTTTATTTTTTATTTTTAAATCCCATATGTTTACTCTGATCATGGAACTTTGTCATTTTGACCATCTCTGCTGATTAAAATATTCTTTTTTTTTTTTTAAAGATTTTCTGTATTTATTTGACAGAGAGAGAAATCACAAGTAGGCGGAGAGTCAGGCAGAGAGAGATAGAAAAGCAGGCTCCTGCTGAGCAAAGAGCCCGATGCGGGGCTCAATCCCAGGACACTGAGATCATGGCCCGAGCCGAAGGCAGAGGCTTAATCCACTGAGCCACCCAGGCGCCCCTGATTAAAATATTCTTCATCATTAGCACCTACTGCCCTCCTCTCTTGGTGGTCTCTCCGGAAGGGGTCTTCTCTAGCTCTTCTAGCAGGAGATGGGCAGTTCCCAAATACCCCTGTTGCCAGACTAACCTTACCTATCCTGCAGGGTCAGGTAGGCCTGGCCCTTTATCTGTTGTTCTCCTCTGAGGGGTTAGTTTTTCATAGATACCGTGCTTTGCTTTTGTCAGGATTTACCCTGGATTATCAAAACCCTTTTCTTCTGCCAGTGAAGCCTAAGAAACTGTCCTAATGAGAAACCAGGAATTCAAACAGATCATATTTATCCTGAATGTTCTGTCCAAAACGAAAAATTCCTTTCTGAGGTGCCTCAAGATCTCTGAGAAGGGAAGTTTCACCAACTCTGTCATGTAGGGGCATCAATTCCGATTCTGTGTCAATTTTACTACTTTCCCAGCTAGTAATTCTCTACCTCAGAAAGCCCACTGTCAACCGTTTTCTCTTTCAAAGGCAGTTGCTCTTAGAGTCTTCACATGGCACTTGGAGCCTGCTGGTCGTTGGCTACTGCCCTCTGTACCTTGGGTCTAACAGCTGCAAGGCTTCAAGATGAGCACGTCTCTTGTTCTAGGACTTAATATAGTTTGGGGCACATGGTAAGCAATAATCACTTCTTTAGTTGATCCAAGTGTTGGATCTTTCTTAATTATTCTACTACCACAATTTACTTGTTCTAAGATTTGTCCCCCCCCCATTTTAATATCTCTTAAGGTGGCACTCACCTTGCACTTGATGACATATCCTACTTTAACTGACAGCATTTCTCTTTCTTAGTCGAACATAAACTATAGTGCATCTTACACTTGATGAAAGCTAGGATGCAATGAAATACTCTATTATGGTTACGATTCTGATATTTGAAATCCTCCGGTAGCTCCCTGTGCCCCCACAGTGTAGTACCTCACCTCCTCGCCATAGTATACAAACCTTCTCACCCCCAGTGTTAACCCCGGGGCTCAGCCTCCATCCCCAGGTGATGCTGCCAGATCAGCTGTCGGTTGTCATGAACTTGCTGTAGTTTCCCGAATGCACTGTGCTGCCTCCTGGCACTCTGAAACTTGACACACTCATCCTCATTCTTCGCTTTGCCCTTGTCTATCACCTCCCCTGAAAATCTGTTCCTAAGTGGCTTTTCCCAGCTCCCACCTACCCTTGGCAGTCTATTATCTCCCTGTGGTAAAGCCTGTCACAGTGCATCATGGACATGCCCGTTGTCCCCCTGAGAAGAGAAAAGGGACAATGAGGGACCCAGCATTGGCAGCTCTAGTGCAGAGCCCCATGCCTGGCTTGCAGGAAATGCCAGATCATGAAGACAAACGGAGATCATCCTCTGGCTAAAACCAGCTCTTCTTTGCCTATCGCAGGATCTGGTCAATAAAGAGCAGCCAGTTATTATTGCTGTTTTTCTAGGGATTTTTACCCCATATATTTCCCAGGTCTCTACTCTTTTTGTGGCACTTTAATTCAGGCGTCAACCACTTCCTAGTCAGATCAGGTGAAATCATTTTCCTTCCCATACCCTCGATGTATTTCACATCTAGTAATTCTTTATTTAAAGATCTTATTTACCCATTTGACAGACAGATCACAAGTAGGTAGAGAGGGAGGCAGAGAGAGAGGGGGGAAGCAGGCTCCCCGCTGAGCAGAGAGCCCGATGTGGGGCTCCATCCCAGGACCCTGAAATCATGACCTGAGCCGAAGGCAGAGGCCTAAACCACTGAGCCACCCAGGAGCCCCCATATCTGGTAATTTTTAACCAACGTGGATTTGCTGCATCAAATAGTTCCTTCTTCTTCAAATATAAATATATAAATAAAGTGATCAAGTCACTCGCATGTCTTAGGAGAATGTCATACCTTTAGTAGCAAACTTGAAATCTTGGCCATTGGTTTTGATTTTTGTTTTGGTTAGATTTGGTTCGGTTTTTGTCATTTTAAAAATCCCTCCAGCCCTTGGCTCTGTCTGACCTGATTGCTTTCAGCTGTTTCTGCCACAAAATTGTCCCGGCAGCGAAAACTCTCATTGTTTACAGTGGCGCCCCCTTCTGAACACTTTGTTAATAAAAAGCTTTTTTTTGTTTGTTTGTTTGTTTTTCGGCTATGGTAAATGTGGAACAACAATGAGGTACTTCAAAGAGGTGAACCACAGATAAATTTCTCTAAGGGTGGGGTGAGGGTTACTCAAAAAGGAACTTGACAAGGCTTTTAAAGATATCGACAATCATTATAACATAACGTGACTGATTGTTACCGCGCTCTTAACTGGGCAAACACTTGTTGGCTTCCAAGAAAAACTAACATAGTTGAAATGGTTCTAGTGGCCTTCTAGCACAGGGTATGATGGGGTAGGTATTCTAGCCACTGGCTGTGCAAGGCATGAGGCCTGTTAGTGATTCTATTTTTTCCTCTGCAGAATGGGTCTAACTACATTCCAGGTCCTTTCTACCCCAATAAATAATGCGGCGATTCTCTCAGTGAGTTGTACTTTGGGTTTAAACAGCCAACTGTCTCTTAAAAAGGTCTTTTGTTTAAATTCCTTTAAAGAAAAGTCCTTTCAAAAAAATTCTTTTATTTTTTATTTTTAAATCCCATATGTTTACTCTGATCATGGAACTTTGTCATTTTGACCATCTCTGCTGATTAAAATATTCTTTTTTTTTTTTTTTAAAGATTTTCTGTATTTATTTGACAGAGAGAGAAATCACAAGTAGGCGGAGAGTCAGGCAGAGAGAGATAGAAAAGCAGGCTCCTGCTGAGCAAAGAGCCCGATGCGGGGCTCAATCCCAGGACACTGAGATCATGGCCTGAGCCGAAGGCAGAGGCTTAATCCACTGAGCCACCCAGGCGCCCCTGATTAAAATATTCTTCATCATTAGCACCTACTGCCCTCCTCTCTTGGTGGTCTCTCCGGAAGGGGTCTTCTCTAGCTCTTCTAGCAGGAGATGGGCAGTTCCCAAATACCCCTGTTGCCAGACTAACCTTACCTATCCTGCAGGGTCAGGTAGGCCTGGCCCTTTATCTGTTGTTCTCCTCTGAGGGGTTAGTTTTTCATAGATACCGTGCTTTGCTTTTGTCAGGATTTACCCTGGATTATCAAAACCCTTTTCTTCTGCCAGTGAAGCCTAAGAAACTGTCCTAATGAGAAACCAGGAATTCAAACAGATCATATTTATCCTGAATGTTCTGTCCAAAATGAAAAATTCATTTCTGAGGTGCCTCAAGATCTCTGAGAAGGGAAGTTTCACCAACTCTGTCATGTAGGGGCATCAATTCCGATTCTGTGTCAATTTTACTACTTTCCCAGCTAGTAATTCTCTACCTCAGAGCGCCCACTGTCAACCGTTTTCTCTTTCAAAGGCAGTTGCTCTTAGAGTCTTCACATGGCACTTGGAGCCTGCTGGTCGTTGGCTACTGCCCTCTGTACCTTGGGTCTAACAGCTGCAAGGCTTCAAGATGAGCACGTCTCTTGTTCTAGGACTTAATATAGTTTGGGGCACATGGTAAGCAATAATCACTTCTTTAGTTGATCCAAGTGTTGGATCTTTCTTAATTATTCTACTACCACAATTTACTTGTTCTAAGATTGGTCCCCCCCCCCATTTTAATATCTCTTAAGGTGGCACTCACCTTGCACTTGATGACATATCCTACTTTAACTGACAGCATTTCTCTTTCTTAGTCGAACATAAACTATAGTGCATCTTACACTTGATGAAAGCTAGGATGCAATGAAATACTCTATTATGGTTACGATTCTGATATTTGAAATCCTCCGGTAGCTCCCTGTGCCCCCACAGTGTAGTACCTCACCTCCTCGCCATAGTATACAAACCTTCTCACCCCCAGTGTTAACCCCGGGGCTCAGCCTCCATCCCCAGGTGATGCTGCCAGATCAGCTGTCGGTTGTCATGAACTTGCTGTAGTTTCCCGAATGCACTGTGCTGCCTCCTGGCACTCTGAAACTTGACACACTCATCCTCATTCTTCGCTTTGCCCTTGTCTATCACCTCCCCTGAAAATCTGTTCCTAAGTGGCTTTTCCCAGCTCCCACCTACCCTTGGCAGTCTATTATCTCCCTGTGGTAAAGCCTGTCACACTGCATCATGGACATGCCCGTTGTCCCCCTGAGAAGAGAAAAGGGACAATGAGGGACCCAGCATTGGCAGCTCTAGTGCAGAGCCCCATGCCTGGCTTGCAGGAAATGCCAGATCATGAAGACAAACGGAGATCATCCTCTGGCTAAAACCAGCTCTTCTTTGCCTATCGCAGGATCTGGTCAATAAAGAGCAGCCAGTTATTATTGCTGTTTTTCTAGGGATTTTTACCCCATATATTTCCCAGGTCTCTACTCTTTTTGTGGCACTTTAATTCAGGCGTCAACCACTTCCTAGTCAGATCAGGTGAAATCATTTTCCTTCCCATACCCTCGATGTATTTCACATCTAGTAATTCTTTATTTAAAGATCTTATTTACCCATTTGACAGACAGATCACAAGTAGGTAGAGAGGGAGGCAGAGAGAGAGGGGGGAAGCAGGCTCCCCGCTGAGCAGAGAGCCCGATGTGGGGCTCCATCCCAGCACACTGAAATCATGACCAGAGCCGAAGGCAGAGGCCTAAACCACTGAGCCACCCAGGAGCCCCCATATCTGGTAATTTTTAATCAACGTGGATTTGCTGCATCAAATAGTTCCTTCTTCTTCAAATATAAATATATAAATAAAGTGATCAAGTCACTCGCATGTCTTAGGAGAATGTCATACCTTTAGTAGCAAACTTGAAATCTTGGCCATTGGTTTTGATTTTTGTTTTGGTTAGATTTGGTTCGGTTTTTGTCATTTTAAAAATCCCTCCAGCCCTTGGCTCTGTCTGACCTGATTGCTTTCAGCTGTTTCTGCAACAAAATTGTCCCGGCAGCGAAAACTCTCATTGTTTACAGTGGCGCCCCCTTCTGAACACTTTGTTAATAAAAAGCATTTTTTTTTGTTTGTTTGTTTTTCGGCTATGGTAAATGTGGAACAACAATGAGGTACTTCAAAGAGGTGAACCACAAATAAATTTCTCTAAGGGTGGGGTGAGGGTTACTCAAAAAGGAACTTGACAAGGCTTTTAAAGATATCGACAATCATTATAACATAACGTGACTGATTGTTACCGCGCTCTTAACTGGGCAAACACTTGTTGGCTTCCAAGAAAAACTAACATAGTTGAAATGGTTCTAGTGGCCTTCTAGCACAGGGTATGATGGGGTAGGTATTCTAGCCACTGGCTGTGCAAGGCATGAGGCCTGTTAGTGATTCTATTTTTTCCTCTGCAGAATGGGTCTAACTACATTCCAGGTCCTTTCTACCCCAATAAATAATGCGGCGATTCTCTCAGTGAGTTGTACTTTGGGTTTAAACAGCCAACTGTCTCTTAAAAAGGTCTTTTGTTTAAATTCCTTTAAAGAAAAGTCCTTTCAAAAAAATTCTTTTATTTTTTATTTTTAAATCCCATATGTTTACTCTGATCATGGAACTTTGTCATTTTGACCATCTCTGCTGATTAAAATATTCTTTTTTTTTTTAAAGATTTTCTGTATTTATTTGACAGAGAGAGAAATCACAAGTAGGCGGAGAGTCAGGCAGAGAGAGATAGAAAAGCAGGCTCCTGCTGAGCAAAGAGCCCGATGCGGGGCTCAATCCCAGGACACTGAGATCATGGCCCGAGCCGAAGGCAGAGGCTTAATCCACTGAGCAACCCAGGCGCCCCTGATTAAAATATTCTTCATCATTAGCACCTACTGCCCTCCTCTCTTGGTGGTCTCTCCGGAAGGGGTCTCCTCTAGCTCTTCTAGCAGGAGATGGGCAGTTCCCAAATACCCCTGTTGCCAGACTAACCTTACCTATCCTGCAGGGTCAGGTAGGCCTGGCCCTTTATCTGTTGTTCTCCTCTGAGGGGTTAGTTTTTCATAGATACCGTGCTTTGCTTTTGTCAGGATTTACCCTGGATTATCAAAACCCTTTTCTTCTGCCAGTGAAGCCTAAGAAACTGTCCTAATGAGAAACCAGGAATTCAAAGAGATCATATTTATCCTGAATGTTCTGTCCAAAACGAAAAATTCATTTCTGAGGTGCCTCAAGATCTCTGAGAAGGGAAGTTTCACCAACTCTGTCATGTAGGGGCATCAATTCCGATTCTGTGTCAATTTTACTACTTTCCCAGCTAGTAATTCTCTACCTCAGAAAGCCCACTGTCAACCGTTTTCTCTTTCAAAGGCAGTTGCTCTTAGAGTCTTCACATGGCACTTGGAGCCTACTGGTCGTTGGCTACTGCCCTCTGTACCTTGGGTCTAACAGCTGCAAGGCTTCAAGATGAGCACGTCCCTTGTTCTAGGACTTAATATAGTTTGGGGCACATGGTAAGCAATAATCACTTCTTTAGTTGATCCAAGTGTTGGATCTTTCTTAATTATTCTACTACCACAATTTACTTGTTCTAAGATTGGTCCCCCCCCCCCATTTTAATATCTCTTAAGGTGGCACTCACCTTGCACTTGATGACATATCCTACTTTAACTGACAGCATTTCTCTTTCTTAGTCGAACATAAACTATAGTGCATCTTACACTTGATGAAAGCTAGGATGCAATGAAATACTCTATTATGGTTACGATTCTGATATTTGAAATCCTCCGGTAGCTCCCTGTGCCCCCACAGTGTAGTACCTCACCTCCTCGCCATAGTATACAAACCTTCTCACCCCCAGTGTTAACCCCGGGGCTCAGCCTCCATCCCCAGGTGATGCTGCCAGATCAGCTGTCGGTTGTCATGAACTTGCTGTAGTTTCCCGAATGCACTGTGCTGCCTCCTGGCACTCTGAAACTTGACACACTCATCCTCATTCTTCGCTTTGCCCTTGTCTATCACCTCCCCTGAAAATCTGTTCCTAAGTGGCTTTTCCCAGCTCCCACCTACCCTTGGCAGTCTATTATCTCCCTGTGGTAAAGCCTGTCACACTGCATCATGGACATGCCCGTTGTCCCCCTGAGAAGAGAAAAGGGACAATGAGGGACCCAGCATTGGCAGCTCTAGTGCAGAGCCCCATGCCTGGCTTGCAGGAAATGCCAGATCATGAAGACAAACGGAGATCATCCTCTGGCTAAAACCAGCTCTTCTTTGCCTATCGCAGGATCTGGTCAATAAAGAGCAGCCAGTTATTATTGCTGTTTTTCTAGGGATTTTTACCCCATATATTTCCCAGGTCTCTACTCTTTTTGTGGCACTTTAATTCAGGCGTCAACCACTTCCTAGTCAGATCAGGTGAAATCATTTTCCTTCCCATACCCTCGATGTATTTCACATCTAGTAATTCTTTATTTAAAGATCTTATTTACCCATTTGACAGACAGATCACAAGTAGGTAGAGAGGGAGGCAGAGAGAGAGGGGGGAAGCAGGCTCCCCGCTGAGCAGAGAGCCCGATGTGGGGCTCCATCCCAGGACCCTGAAATCATGACCTGAGCCGAAGGCAGAGGCCTAAACCACTGAGCCACCCAGGAGCCCCCATATCTGGTAATTTTTAACCAACGTGGATTTGCTGCATCAAATAGTTCCTTCTTCTTCAAATATAAATATATAAATAAAGTGATCAAGTCACTCGCATGTCTTAGGAGAATGTCATACCTTTAGTAGCAAACTTGAAATCTTGGCCATTGGTTTTGATTTTTGTTTTGGTTAGATTTGGTTCGGTTTTTGTCATTTTAAAAATCCCTCCAGCCCTTGGCTCTGTCTGACCTGATTGCTTTCAGCTGTTTCTGCCACAAAATTGTCCCGGCAGCGAAAACTCTCATTGTTTACAGTGGCGCCCCCTTCTGAACACTTTGTTAATAAAAAGCTTTTTTTTGTTTGTTTGTTTGTTTTTCGGCTATGGTAAATGTGGAACAACAATGAGGTACTTCAAAGAGGTGAACCACAGATAAATTTCTCTAAGGGTGGGGTGAGGGTTACTCAAAAAGGAACTTGACAAGGCTTTTAAAGATATCGACAATCATTATAACATAACGTGACTGATTGTTACCGCGCTCTTAACTGGGCAAACACTTGTTGGCTTCCAAGAAAAACTAACATAGTTGAAATGGTTCTAGTGGCCTTCTAGCACAGGGTATGATGGGGTAGGTATTCTAGCCACTGGCTGTGCAAGGCATGAGGCCTGTTAGTGATTCTATTTTTTCCTCTGCAGAATGGGTCTAACTACATTCCAGGTCCTTTCTACCCCAATAAATAATGCGGCGATTCTCTCAGTGAGTTGTACTTTGGGTTTAAACAGCCAACTGTCTCTTAAAAAGGTCTTTTGTTTAAATTCCTTTAAAGAAAAGTCCTTTCAAAAAAATTCTTTTATTTTTTATTTTTAAATCCCATATGTTTACTCTGATCATGGAACTTTGTCATTTTGACCATCTCTGCTGATTAAAATATTCTTTTTTTTTTTTTTAAAGATTTTCTGTATTTATTTGACAGAGAGAGAAATCACAAGTAGGCGGAGAGTCAGGCAGAGAGAGATAGAAAAGCAGGCTCCTGCTGAGCAAAGAGCCCGATGCGGGGCTCAATCCCAGGACACTGAGATCATGGCCTGAGCCGAAGGCAGAGGCTTAATCCACTGAGCCACCCAGGCGCCCCTGATTAAAATATTCTTCATCATTAGCACCTACTGCCCTCCTCTCTTGGTGGTCTCTCCGGAAGGGGTCTTCTCTAGCTCTTCTAGCAGGAGATGGGCAGTTCCCAAATACCCCTGTTGCCAGACTAACCTTACCTATCCTGCAGGGTCAGGTAGGCCTGGCCCTTTATCTGTTGTTCTCCTCTGAGGGGTTAGTTTTTCATAGATACCGTGCTTTGCTTTTGTCAGGATTTACCCTGGATTATCAAAACCCTTTTCTTCTGCCAGTGAAGCCTAAGAAACTGTCCTAATGAGAAACCAGGAATTCAAACAGATCATATTTATCCTGAATGTTCTGTCCAAAATGAAAAATTCATTTCTGAGGTGCCTCAAGATCTCTGAGAAGGGAAGTTTCACCAACTCTGTCATGTAGGGGCATCAATTCCGATTCTGTGTCAATTTTACTACTTTCCCAGCTAGTAATTCTCTACCTCAGAAAGCCCACTGTCAACCGTTTTCTCTTTCAAAGGCAGTTGCTCTTAGAGTCTTCACATGGCACTTGGAGCCTGCTGGTCGTTGGCTACTGCCCTCTGTACCTTGGGTCTAACAGCTGCAAGGCTTCAAGATGAGCACGTCTCTTGTTCTAGGACTT